>NC_092738.1:2159441-2186941 GCF_047496885.1 Scyliorhinus torazame
TCTCTGTCTCTCTCTCTCTCTGTCTCTCTCGCTCTCTCTCTCCCTGTCTCTCTCTCTCTCTGTCTCTCTCCCTCTCTCTCTCTCTCGTCTCTCTCTCTCTCTGTCTCTCTCTCTCTCTCTCTCTCTCTGTCTCTCTCTCTCTCTGTCTCTCTCTCTCTCTGTCTCTCTCTCTCTGTCTCTCCTCTCTGTCTCTCTCCCTGTCTCTCTTCTGTCTCTCTCCCTGTCCCTCTCTCTCGCTCTGTCTCTCTCTCGCTCTCTCTCTCTCGCTCTGTCTCTCTCTCTCGCTCTGTCTCTCTCTCTCGCTCTGTCTCTCTCTCTCGCTCTGTCTCTCCCTCTCGCTCTGTCTCTCTCCTCGCTCTGTCTCTCTCTCTCTCTCTCTGTCTCTCTCTCTCTCCTCTGTCTCTCTCTCTGTCTCTCTCTGTCTCTCTCTGTCTCTCTCTCTCGCTCTGTCTCTCTCGCTCTGTCTCTCTCTCTCGCTCTCTCTCTCTCGCTCTGTCTCTCTCTCTCGCTCTGTCTCTCTCTCTCGCTCTGTCTCTCTCTCTCGCTCTGTCTCTCTCTCTCGCTCTGTCTCTCTCTCTCTCTCCGTCTCTCTCTCTCCGTCTCTCTCTGTCTCTCTCTCTGTCTCTCTCTCTGTCTCTCTCTCTGTCTCTCTCTCTGTCTCTCTCTCTGTCTCTCTCTCTGTCTCTCTCTCTGTCTCCTCTCTGTCTCTCTCTGTCTCTCTCTCTCTCTCTCCGTCTCTCTCTCCGTCTCTCTCTGTCTCTCTCTCTCTGTCTCTCTCTCTGTCTCTCTCTCTGTCTCTCTCTGTCTCTCTCTGTCTCTCTGTCTCTCTCTCGCGCCCTTTCTCTATTTCGCTTCCCATCTTCCTCTCTTGCTCCTCCCTCTCTCTCTCCCTCGCTCCCCCACTCTCTCCCTCGCACCCCCACTCTCTCCCTCGCACCCCCTCTCTCTCTCTCGCACCCCCACTCTCTCTCTTGCACCCCCACTCTCTCCCTCGCTCCCCCACTCTCTCTCTTGCACCCCCACTCTCTCCCTCGCTCCCCCACTCTCTCCCTCGCTCCCCCACTCTCTCCCTCGCTTCCCCACACTCTCTCCCTCGCTCCCCCACTCTCTCCCTTGCCCCCCACTCTCACCCTCGCTCCCCCGCTCTCACCCTCGCTCCCCCGCTCTCTCCCTCGCTCCCACACTCTCTCCCCCACTCGCTCCCTCGTTCCCCCACTCTCTTCCTCGCTCCCCCACTCTCTCCCTCTCTCCCCCACTCTCTCCCTCTCTCCCCCACTCTCTCCCTCTCTCCCCCCCTCGCTCTCTCCATCTCTGTCCCCCTCGATCTCTCTCTTTCTCTCTCACAACCCCCTCTCCCCCTCTCTCTCCCCCTCTCTCTCTCGCTCCCCATAATGCTCTCTCCCTCTCTCTCCCCTCGCTCTCTCCCTCTCTCTCCTTGATGCGCAATCAATTGCACAAAGACGCAGATTGGGTACAACTGTGGCTTTATTACGGTCAGATGCGTGGCCTCCTGCTGCAGCTGGCGAAATGGCAGGGCACTGGAGGTCATACATATTTATCCAGTTCTCCCTGGGCGGAGCCAGCCGGCAGGAGCTACCGGCGAACCTGTAGTGCAGGTCCTACTTACTTCTCCTATTACAGCGGTTCACCACATTCACCCCTTGTTAAAAATGAGTCCGGCGGGGGTGACGTGAAACTATATACAATTAGTGGAATTATGTACAGTGGCAGGGAGAGAAAAGTCCGTGTTGACGGTCCGGAGTCCGTCAAAGGTTCAGCCGGCCCGGTGCTTTGGTGCTTCGTTGGGAGCGGCGTAACGGTGGCGGTGAAGTCGGTGCTGGCGGCGGTGGCGGTGGCGGGGGTGCTGATGCTGGCCAGTCATCGGGGAACTCCGGGAGCGTGCCGAAGTCCTCTTCGTCCTCTTGTGCGGAAAAGGGGAGGGGGGGGGGGAGTGTGTTGGGGTGGTACCTGACGGTGCCAGGTCCCTGAGTGAGGCGGTATCTTGGCGGCCGTCGGGGAACTCCACGTAGGCATATTGAGGGTTGGCGTGGAGCAGGTGGACCCCGTCCACCAAGGGGTCCGCCTTGTGGAGTCGGACGTGCCTACGGAGAAGGACCGGTCCTGGAGCAGCGAGCCAAGTCGGGAGCGACACCCCGGATGTGGACTTCCTGGGGAAGGTTCGTGGGGTGTGTTATTCGTAGCGGTGCACAGTAGTGACCGGATGGAGTGCAGAGCGTCGGGGAGGACCTCCTGCCAGCGAGAGGCCGGGAGGCTCCGGGACCGTAGGGCCAGCTGGACGGCCCTCCATCCCGTCCCATTCTCCCGTTCTTGCCCCTTTCCCCGGGGTTTGTAGCTGGTCGCCCTGCTGGAGGCGATACCCCTGCTGAGCAGGAACTGGCGCAGCTCATCGCTCATAAATGAGGACCCCCGGTCGCTGTGGACGTAGGCGGGGAAACCGAACAGAGTGAAGATGGTGCTGAGGGCCTTGGTGACGGTGGCAGACGTCACGGGGCATGGGACGGCGAAGGGGAATCAGGAGTATTCATCGACCACACTGAGGATGTACGTGTTACGGTCGGTGGAGGGGAGGGGCCCTTTGAAATCCACGCCGAGGCGTTCAAAGGGGCGGGAGGCCTTCACCAGGCGCGCGCGGTCCGGCCGGTAGAAGTGCGGCTTGCACTCCGCACAGACCTGGCAGTTCCTGGTGACCGTCCTTACTTCCTCGACGGAGTCGGGCAGATCGCGAGCTTTGACCAGACGGTACAATCGAGTGACCCCCGGGTGACAGAGACCATCGTGTAGGACCCGGAGTCGGTCCACTTGTGCGCTGGCACATGTACCTCGGGAGAGGGGGGCTCGTTGAGCTTACCGGGGCGATACAAGATCTCGTAATTATGGGTGGAGAGCTCGATTCTCCACCGCAAGATTTTATCATTTTTGACCTTGCCCCCGCTGCGTGTTGTCGAACATGAAGGCCACCGACCGTCGGTCAGTGAGGAGAGTGAATCTCTTACCGGCCAGGTAATGCCTCCAATGCCGCACAGCCTCAACGATGGCCTGGGCCTCCTTTTCGACGGATGAGTGTTGAATTTCAGAGGCGTGAAGGTTGCGGGAAAAGAATGCCACGGGCCTGCCTGCCTGGTTTCGAGTGGCGGCTAGGGCGACGTCTGAAGCGTCACTTTCTACTTGGAAAGGCAGTGACTCGTCCACTGCGCGCGTCCCGGCCTTGGCGACGTCCGCTCTGATGCGGGCGAAAGCCTGTTGTGCCTCGGCCGCGAGGGGGAGTTGGGTGGACTGGATGAGTGGGCGGGCCTTGTCCGCATAGTTTGGGACCCACTGAGCGGAGTAGGAAAAGAACCCCAGGCAGCGTTTGAGGGCCTTGGGGCAGTGGGGGAGGGGGAGTTCCATGAGGGGGCGCATGCGCTCGGGGTCGGGCCCGAGAAGTCCGTTTTGGACTACATAGCCAAGAATGGCTAACCGGGTCGTGCGGAACACACACTTCTCTTTGTCGTAGGTCAGGTTGAGAAGAGCGGCAGTGCGGAGGAATTTATCGAGGTTGGCACCGTGGTCCTGCTGGTCATGGCCGCAGATGGCGACATTATCTAAGTACGGGAAGGTGGCCCGCACACCGTACTGGTCGACCATTCGGTCCATCTCCCTTTGGAAGACCCATACCCCATTTGTGACGCCGAAAGGGACCCTAAGGAAGTGGTAGAGGCGACCGTCCGCCTCGAAGGCCGTGTATGGCCGGTCCGACTTCCGGGTGGGGAGCTGGTGGTCGGCGGATTTCAGGTCAATTGTTGAGAAGACCCGGAATTGCGCAATCTGACTGACCATATCAGATATGCGCGGGAGGGGGTACGCGTCGAGCTGCGTGTACCGAGTGATGGTCTGGCTGTAGTCAACAACCATCCTGTGTTTCTCCCCAGTTTTAACCACTGCCGCTTGGCCTCTCCAGGGGCTGTTGCTGGCCTCGATAATACCCTCCTTAAGCAGCCGCTGGACTTCGGACCTGATGAAGGTCTTGTCCTGGGTGCTGTACCGTCTGCTCCTGGTGGCAACGGGCTTGCAATCCGCAGTTAGATTGGCAAAAAGGGAGGGGGGGGATCGACCTTGAGGGTCGCGAGGCCGCAAACGGTAAGGGGGGGGGGGGGGGTAAGAGCCCGCCGAATTTGAGGGTGAGGCTCTGGAGGTTGCACTGGAAGTCCAGGCCCAACAGGAGAGCAGCGCAGAGATTAGGAAGGACATCGGGACGGAAGTTACTAAATTCTACGCCCTGGAGAGTGAGGGTGACTCTACAGAAGCCTCGGATCGGGACGGAGGCGAGGGAGATCCTTTGATTGGCCGGGTGGACCGCGAGGGAGCAGCGCCTTACCGTATCTGGGTGAACGAAGCTTTCGGTGCTCCCGGAGTGCAGCAGGCACGAGGTCGCGTGGCCGTTGATTTTGACCGTCGTCGACGCGGTGGCCGGGTTGTGCGGGCGAGATTGGTCCAGCGTCAGCGAAGCGAGCTGCGGGCAGCCGTCGGATGCTTCGGGTGGTGAGCGTGTGCGGTTCCGATGTCGGGATGTCCGGAGACCCTGTGGGGGACAGGATGGCGGCGCCCATGGTGTGCACGTTGCGGGGTCGGGACAAGATGGCGGCGCCCATGGTGCGCACGTTGCGGGGTTGGGACAAGATGGCGGCGCCCATGGTGCGCACGTTGCGGGGTCGGGACAAGATGGCGGCGCCCATGGTGCGCACGTTGCGGGGTCGGGACAAGATGGCGGCGCCCATGGTGTGCACGTTGCGGGGTCGGGACAAGATGGCGGCGCCCATGGTGCGCACGTTGCGGGGTCGGGACAAGATGGCGGCGCCCATGGTGCGCACGTTGCGGGGTCGGGACAAGATGGCGGCGCCCATGGTGCGTCTGGCGTGGGGGGAGGGGGGGGGCGATAGCGGGCGCGATCGCAGCCACTGCGCGGGCCTGGCACACCTCCGCGAAGTGGCCCTTTTTACTGCAGGCTTCACAAACGGCAGTGCGGGCCGGGCAGCGTTGGGGGTGTGGGCGGGGGGGGGGGGGGGGGGGGTGCTTCTGCTGACCGCAGAAGGAGCAGCGGGGACCCCCCGGGGTTCGGCGTGCGGCGCAGGCGTATTGGGAAGGCAGGAGGAGGTCGTCGGCGGGGTCCGGGAGGGGGAGGAAGGGGTAGAAGGGTGGGCAGCGCGGCGGGAGGGGTACGATTGTACGTCACGGGATGCGACCGTCGTGGAGAGCGCCAGGGCTTTCATCTCCGCCAGTTCGAGCGTGGCCCCTTTCCAGCAATCGTTCTCGGATGCGGTCCGACGCAATCCCCGTCACGAAGGCATCGCGCACGAGGAGATTCGCGTGCTCGGCGGCCGTGACGGCCTGACAGTCACAGTCCCGGGCGAGTGGAATTAGGGCCCGCCAGAAGTCTTCGATGGGCTCACCAGGTCGTTGCGAGCGGGGTGGCGAGTACATGCCTGGCGAAGGGCGCGTTCGCCTTCTGCGCGTAGTGTTCTTTGAGGCGTTCCATCGCTTTTGTGTAATTCGAGGCGTCTCGGATCAACGGGAACACGCTGGAGCTCAGTCTGGAGTACAGGACGTTTATCTTCTGAGCCTCCGTTGGCGCGGGGTCCGCCAGGTTGATGTAGGCCTCGAAACATGCCAGCCAGCGAGCAAAGTCTTTCCTGGCGTCGGGCGAGTGAGGATCCAGCTGCAGGCGATCGGGCTTCATTCGGATATCCATTCTGTGGAAAATCTGACGAATAAATTGATGCGCGATCAATTGACGAAAGTTGGGTACAACTGTGGCTTTATTACAGCCAGACGCGAGGCCTCGATAAATTGTCCCTTCGTGTCCCAAATTGCCCTGAGTGTTGGGTGGGGTTACTGGGTTATGGGGAGAGGCTGGAGGTGTGGACCTTGGGTAGGGTCCGAGAGCCAGTGCAGACTCGATGGGCCGAATGGCCTCCTTCTGCATTGTAAATTCTATAATAGTGGTTCACCACTGCCCTCTATCTCTCTCTCTTTCCCCCCCCCCCCCTCTCTCTCTCTCTCTCACTCCCCCTCTCTCACAAACAGGTGTTCAGCTTCGATCCTGCAGCGACGGTGAAACGCAGAACCACCGAGGATGTCAAGAGCGACGAGGACATCACCAAACTCTGTAACCACAAGCGGAAAATCATCGCCATGGCGACGCTCCACAAGAGCCTGCAGACATCACTGGCATCCAGCACCCAGACAGCGGGTACGTGGACCGCCCTGTCCGACACAATCCCCTCGCGCAGCGCCGACCCTCCCTCAGCACCGACCCTCCCACAGTGCGGCACTCCCTCAGCACTGACCCTCCCACAGTGCGGAGCTCCCTCAGCACTGACCCTCCCACAGTGCGGCGCTCCCTCAGCACTGACCCTCCCACAGTGCGGAGCTCCCTCAGCACTGACCCTCCCACAGTGCGGAGCTCCCTCAGCACTGACCCTCCCACAGTGCGGAGCTCCCTCAGCACTGACCCTCCCACAGTGCGGAGCTCCCTCAGCACTGACCCTCCCACAGTGCGGAGCTCCCTCAGCACTGACCCTCCCACAGTGCGGAGCTCCCTCAGCACTGACCCTCCCGCAGTGCGGAGCTCCCTCAGCACTGACCCTCCCACAGTGCGGAGCTCCCTCAGCACTGACCCTCCCACAGTGCGGCGCTCCCTCAGCACTGACCCTCCCACAGTGCGGAGCTCCCTCAGCACTGACACTCCCACAGTGCGGCGCTCCCTCAGCACTGACCCTCCCACAGTGCGGCGCTCCCTCAGCACTGACACTCCCACAGTGCGGCGCTCCCTCAGCACCGACCCTCCCACAGTGCGGCGCTCCCTCAGCACTGACCCTCCCACAGTGCGGCGCTCCCTCAGCACTGACCCTCCCACAGTGCGGAGCTCCCTCAGCACTGACCCTCCCACAGTGCGACGCTCCCTCAGCACTGACCCTCCCACAGTGCGGAGCTCCCTCAGCACTGACCCTCCCACAGTGCGGAGCTCCCCCAGCACTGACCCTCACACAGTGCGGAGCTCCCTCAGCACTGACCCTCCCACAGTGCGGCGCTTCCTCGGCACTGACCCTCCCACACTGCGGCACTCCCTCAGCACTGACCCTCCCACAGTGCGGAGCTCCCTCAGCACTGACCCTCCCACAGTGCGGCGCTCCCTCAGCACTGACCCTCCCTCAGCACTAACCCTGCCTCAGCACTGACCCTCCCACAGTGCGGCGCTCCCTCAGCAATGACCCTCCCACAGTGCGGCACTCCCTCAGCACTGACCCTCCCACAGTGCGGCGCTCCCTCAGCACTGACCCTCCCACAGTGCGGCGCTCCCTCAGCACTGACCCTCCCACAGTGCGGAGCTCCCTCAGCACTGACCCTCCCACAGTGCGGCGCTCCCTCAGCACTGACCCTCCCACAGTGCGGCGCTCCCTCAGCACTGACCCTCCCACAGTGCGGAGCTCCCTCAGCACTGACCCTCCCACAGTGCGGCTCTCCCTCAGCACTGACCCTCCGACATTTAACGATTGTGTCTCTGTTCTGGGTTACAGGAGGAATCAGCGGCCATTACCCCTGCACCTCCGCTGCCGCGCCGATGAAGACGACCAACCTGGCTCCCTCCGCCCTGAGGCACGAGGGCAGGACCCCCTTCCTCTCCCCGCCCAGCCCTGCCGGCAAGCGGGTGGAGACCTGCCCCTCCTGCCCCCGCCAGAGACGCCCCAGCTCCGACCTCCGCTGGCCTAGGCCCGAGGCCTTCCCGGGCGGTGGGCTGCTCCGCCACCTCTCCGCGACCCCCTCCGGGCCGTCGCCCCTGCCGACCGGGTTGGAGGGTCCCCTCTGGCCGTACCCCGAGCCCGGCGGCCCCCCCGCCTTCCTGGGCCTGCCTCTGGGCCGCTGCCAGGGCCAGCAGCACGACCCGGCCTACTTCCCCGCCAGCAGCCTGCTCTCGGCCGCCGCCGCGGCCCAGCTGGCCAGCCAGAGCAAGGCCGCCGCGCCCAACGGCCACCCGCCCCCCGGGGACTCCGGCCCCCGCCGGAGGGCGGCCGCCCCCGCCGTCCTGCCCTTGCCGAGGCAGGCGCCGGGGGCCTGCGCCGAGCCCCGCCGCCCCCCTGCCCCTCCGCCCTTCCTCCCGGCCGACGTGCCTCTCGGGGAGCCAGCCCCTTGCCGGAGCGCCGCCGCCAACGCGGGGCCGGGTTGCCGGGACGACGGCGGGTCCCCCCTCGTGGTCGCCGCTCCGCCGCTGGAAATGGGGATCGCCAGCCTCCACAATACTGGTAAGATTGAGAGAGAGTAGAGGGAGCTTTATCCTGTATCTAACCCCGTGCTGTACCTGTCCTGGGAGTGCTTGATGGGGACAGTGTCGAGGGAGCTTTACTCTGTATCTAACCCCGTGCTGTACCTGTCCTGGGAGTGTTTGATGGGGACAGTGTAGAGGGAGCTTTACTCTGTATCTAACCCCGTGCTGTGCCTGTCCTGGGAGTGTTTGATGGGGACAGTGTAGAGGGAGCTTTACTCTGTATCTAACCCCGTGCTGTACCTGTCCTGGGAGTGTTTGATGGGGACTGTGTCGAGGGAGCTTTACTCTGTATCTAACCCCGTGCTGTACCTGTCCTGGGAGTGATTGATGGGGACAGTGTAGAGGGAGCTTTACTCTGTATCTAACCCCGGGCTGTACCTGTCCTGGAGAGTTTGATGGGGACAGTGTAGAGGGAGCTTTACTCTGTATCTCACCCCGTGCTGTACCTGTCCTGGGAGTGTTTGACGGGGACAGTGTAGAGGGAGCTTTACTCTGTATCTAACCCCGTGCTGTACCTGTCCTGGGAGTGTTTGATGGGGACAGTGTAGAGGGAGCTTTACTCTGTATCTCACCCCGTGCTGTACCTGTCCTGGGAGTGTTTGACGGGGACAGTGTAGAGGGAGCTTTACTCTGTATCTAACCCCGTGCTGTACCTGTCCTGGGAGTGTTTGATGGGGACAGTGTAGAGGGAGTTTTACTCTGTATCTAACCCCGTGCTTTACCTGTCCTGGGAGTGTTTGATGGGGACAGTGTAGAGGGAGCTTTACTCTGTATTTAACCCCGTGCTGTACCTGTCCTGGGAGTGTTTGATGGGGACAGTGTAGAGGGAGCTTTACTCTGTATCTAACCCCGTGCTGTACCTGTCCTGGGAGTGTTTGATGGGGACAGTGTCGAGGGAGCTTTACTCTGTATCTCACCCCGTGCTGTACCTGTCCTGGGAGTGTTTGACGGGGACAGTGTAGAGGGAGCTTTACTCTGTATCTAACCCCGTGCTGAACCTGTCCTGGGAGTGTTTGATGGGGACAGTGTAGAGAGAGCTTTACTCTATCTAACCCCGTGCTGTACCTGTCCTGGGAGTGTTTGACGGGGACAGTGTAGAGGGAGCTTTACTCTGTATCTCACCCCGTGCTGTACCTGTCCTGGGAGTGTTTGACGGGGACAGTGTAGAGGGATCTTTACTCTGTATCTAACCTCGTGCTGTACCTGTCCTGGGAGTGTTTGATGGGGACAGTGTCGAGGGAGCTTTACTCTGTATCTAACCCCGTGCTGTACCTGTCCTGGGAGTGTTTGATGGGGACAGTGTAGAGGGAGCTTTACTCTGTATCTAACCCCGTGCTGTACCTGTCCTGGGAGTGTTTGATGGGGACAGTGTTGAGGGAGCTTTACTCTGTATCTAACCCGGTGCTGTACCTGTCCTGGGAGTGTTTGATGGGGACAGTGTAGAGGGAGCTTCACTCTGTATCTAACCCCGTGCTGTACCTGTCCTGGGAGTGTTTGATGGGGACAGTGTAGAGGGAGCTTTACTCTGTATCTAACCTCGTGCTGTGCCTGTCCTGGGAGTGTTTGACGGGGACAGTGTTGAGGGAGCTTTACTCTGTATCTAACCCCGTGCTGTACCTGTCCTGGGAGAGTTTGATGGGGACAGTGTAGAGGGAGCTTTACTCTGTATCTAACCCCGTGCTGCGCCTGTCCTGGGAGTGTTTGATGGGGACAGTGCAGAGGGAGCTTCACTCGGTATCTAACCTCGTGCTGTACCTGTCCTGGGAGTGTTTGATGGGGACAGTGTAGAGGGAGCTTTACTCTGTATCTAACCCCGTGCTGTACCTGTCCTGGGAGTGTTTGATGGGGACAGTGTAGAGAGAGCTTTACTCTATCTAACCCCGTGCTATACCTGTCCTGGGAGTGTTTGATGGGGACAGTGTAGAGGGAGCTTTACTCTGTATCTAACCCTGTGCTGTACCTGTCCTGGGAGTGTTTGATGGGGACAGTGTCGAGGGAGCTTTACTCTGTATCTCACCCCGTGCTGTACCTGTCCTGGGAGTGTTTGACGGGGACAGTGTAGAGGGAGCTTTACTCTGTATCTAACCCCGTGCTGTACCTGTCCTGGGAGTGTTTGACGGGGACAGTGTAGAGGGAGCTTTACTCTGTATCTAACCCCGTGCTGTACCTGTCCTGGGATTGTTTGATGGGGACAGTGTCGAGGGAGCTTTACTATGTATCTAACCCCGTGCTGTACCTGTCCTGGGAGTGTTTGATGGGGACAGTGTAGAGGGAGCTTTACTCTGTATCTAACGCCGTGCTGTACCTGTCCTGGGAGTGTTTGATGGGGACAGTGTAGAGGGAGCTTTACTCTGTATCTAACCCCGTGCTGTACCTGTCCTGGGAGCGTTTGGTGGGGACAGTGTAGAGGGAGCTTTACTCTGTATCTAACCCCGTGCTGTACCTGTCCTGGGAGTGTTTGATGGGGACAGTGTAGAGGGAGATTTACTCTGTATCCAACCCCGTGCTGTACCTGTCCTGGGAGTGTTTGATGGGGACAGTGTAGAGGGAGCTTTATCCTGTATCTAACCCCGTGCTGTACCTGTCCTGGGAGTGTTTGATGGGGACAGTGTCGAGGGAGCTATACTCTGTATCTCACCCCGTGCTGTACCTGTCCTGGGAGTGTTTGACGGGGACAGTGTAGAGGGAGCTTTACTCTGTATCTCACCTCGTACTGTACCTGTCCTGGGAGTGTTTGACGGGGACAGTGTAGAGGGAGCTTTACTCTGTATCTCACCTCGTACTGTACCTGTCCTGGGAGTGTTTGATGGGGACAGTGTAGACGGAGCTTTACTCTGTATCGAACCCCGTGCTGTACCTGCCCAGGGAGTGTTTGACGGGGACAGTGTAGAGGGAGCTTTACTCTGTATCTAACCTCGTGCTGTACCTGTCCTGGGAATGTTTGATGGGGACAGTGTAAAGGGAGCTATACTCTGTATCTCACCCCGTGCTGTACCTGTCCTGGGAGTGTTTGACGGGGACAGTGTAGAGGGAGCTTTACTCTGTATCTCACCTCGTACTGTACCTGTCCTGGGAGTGTTTGACGGGGACAGTGTAGAGGGAGCTTTACTCTGTATCTCACCTCGTACTGTACCTGTCCTGGGAGTGTTTGATGGGGACAGTGTAGACGGAGCTTTACTCTGTATCGAACCCCGTGCTGTACCTGCCCAGGGAGTGTTTGACGGGGACAGTGTAGAGGGAGCTTTACTCTGTATCTAACCTCGTGCTGTACCTGTCCTGGGAATGTTTGATGGGGACAGTGTAAAGGGAGCTTTACTCTGTATCTAACCCCGTGCTGTACCTGTCCTGGGAGTGTTTGATGGGGACAGTGTAGAGGGAGCTTTACTCTGTACCTAACCCCGTGCTGTACCTGTCATGGGAGTGTTTGATGGGGACAGTGTAGAGGGAGCTTTACTCTGTACCTAACCCCGTGCTGTACCTGTCATGGGAGTGTTTGATGGGGACAGTGTAGAGGGAGCTTTACTCTGTATCTAACCTCGTGCTGTACCTGCCCAGGGAGTGTTTGACGGGGACAGTGTAGAGGGAGCTTTACTCTGTATCTAACCCCGTGCTGTACCTGTCCTGGGAGTGTTTGATGGGGACAGTGTAGAGGGAGCTTTACTCTGTATCTAACCCCGTGCTGAACCTGTCCTGGGAGTGTTTGACGGGGACAGTGTAGAGAGAGCTTTACTCTATCTAACCCCGTGCTGTACCTGTCCTGGGAGTGTTTGACGGGGACAGTGTAGAGGGAGCTTTACTCTGTATCTCACCCCGTGCTGTACCTGTCCTGGGAGTGTTTGACGGGGACAGTGTAGAGGGAGCTTTACTCTGTATCTAACCCCGTGCTGTACCTGTCCTGGGAGTGTTTGATGGGGACAGTGTAGAGGGAGCTTTACTCTGTATCTAACCCCGTGCTGTACCTGTCCTGGGAGTGTTTGATGGGGACAGTGTAGAGGGAGCTTTACTCTGTATCTAACCCCGTGCTGTACCTGTCCTGGGAGTGTTTGATGGGGACAGTGTAGAGGGAGCTTTACTCTGTATCTAACCCCGTGCTGAACCTGTCCTGGGAGTGTTTGACGGGGACAGTGTAGAGAGAGCTTTACTCTATCTAACCCCGTGCTGTACCTGTCCTGGGAGTGTTTGACGGGGACAGTGTAGAGGGAGCTTTACTCTGTATCTCACCCCGTGCTGTACCTGTCCTGGGAGTGTTTGACGGGGACAGTGTAGAGGGAGCTTTACTCTGTATCTAACCCCGTGCTGTACCTGTCCTGGGAGTGTTTGATGGGGACAGTGTAGAGGGAGCTTTACTCTGTATCTAACCCCGTGCTGTCCCTGTCCTGGGAGTGTTTGATGGGGACAGTGTAGAGGGAGCTTTACTCTGTATCTAAATTCGTGCTGTACCTGTCCTGGGAGTGTTTGATGGGGACAGTGTAGAGGGAGCTTTACTCTGTATCAAACCCCGTGCTGTGTCTGTCCTGGGAGTGTTTGATGGGGACAGTGTCGAGGGAGCTTTACTCTGTATCTAACCCCGTGCTGTACCTGTCCTAGGAGTGTTTGATGGGGACAGTGTAGAGGGAGCTTTACTCTGTATCTAACCCCGTGCTGTACCTGTCCTGGGAGTGTTTGACGGGGACAGTGTATAGGGAGCTTTACTCTGTATCTAACCCCGTGCTGCACCTGTCCTGGGGGGGTTTGATGGGGACAGTGTAGACGGAGATTTACTCTGTATCTAACCCCGTGCTGTACCTGTCCTGGGACTGTTTGATGGGGACAGTGTAGAGGGAGCTTTACTCTGTATCTAACCCCGTGCTGTACCTGTCCTAGGAGTGTTTGATGGGGACAGTGTAGAGAGAGCTTTACCCTGTATCTAACCCCGTGCTGCACCTGTCCTGGGAGTGTTTGATGGGGACAGTGTAGAGGGAGCTTTACTCTGTATCTAACCCCGTGCTGTACCTGTCCTGGGAGTGTTTGATGGGGACAGTGTAGAGGGAGATTTACTCTGTATCCAACCCCGTGCTGTACCTGTCCTGGGAGTGTTTGATGGGGACAGTGTAGAGGGAGCTTTATCCTGTATCTAACCCCGTGCTGTACCTGTCCTGGGAGTGTTTGATGGGGACAGTGTCGAGGGAGCTTTACTCTGTATCTCACCCCGTGCTGTACCTGTCCTGGGAGTGTTTGACGGGGACAGTGTAGAGGGAGCTTTACTCTGTATCTAACCCCGTGCTGAACCTGTCCTGGGAGTGTTTGATGGGGACAGTGTAGAGAGAGCTTTACTCTATCTAACCCCGTGCTGTACCTGTCCTGGGAGTGTTTGACGGGGACAGTGTAGAGGGAGCTTTACTCTGTATCTCACCCCGTGCTGTACCTGTCCTGGGAGTGTTTGACGGGGACAGTGTAGAGGGATCTTTACTCTGTATCTAACCTCGTGCTGTACCTGTCCTGGGAGTGTTTGATGGGGACAGTGTCGAGGGAGCTTTACTCTGTATCTAACCCCGTGCTGTACCTGTCCTGGGAGTGTTTGATGGGGACAGTGTAGAGGGAGCTTTACTCTGTATCTAACCCCGTGCTGTACCTGTCCTGGGAGTGTTTGATGGGGACAGTGTTGAGGGAGCTTTACTCTGTATCTAACCCGGTGCTGTACCTGTCCTGGGAGTGTTTGATGGGGACAGTGTAGAGGGAGCTTCACTCTGTATCTAACCCCGTGCTGTACCTGTCCTGGGAGTGTTTGATGGGGACAGTGTAGAGGGAGCTTTACTCTGTATCTAACCTCGTGCTGTGCCTGTCCTGGGAGTGTTTGACGGGGACAGTGTTGAGGGAGCTTTACTCTGTATCTAACCCCGTGCTGTACCTGTCCTGGGAGAGTTTGATGGGGACAGTGTAGAGGGAGCTTTACTCTGTATCTAACCCCGTGCTGCGCCTGTCCTGGGAGTGTTTGATGGGGACAGTGTAGAGGGAGCTTCACTCGGTATCTAACCTCGTGCTGTACCTGTCCTGGGAGTGTTTGATGGGGACAGTGTAGAGGGAGCTTTACTCTGTATCTAACCCCGTGCTGTACCTGTCCTGGGAGTGTTTGATGGGGACAGTGTAGAGGGAGCTTTACTCTGTATCTATCCCTGTGCTGTACCTGTCCTGGGAGTGTTTGATGGGGACAGTGTAGAGGGAGCTTTACTCTGTATCTAACCCCGTGCTGTACCTGTCCTGGGAGTGTTTGATGGGGACAGTGTAGAGGGAGCTTCACTCGGTATCTAACCCCGTGCTGTACCTGTCCTGGGAGTGTTTGATGGGGACAGTGTAGAGGGAGCTTTACTCTGTATCTAACCCCGTGCTGTACCTGTCCTGGGAGTGTTTGATGGGGACAGTGTCGAGGGAGCTTTACACTGTATCTAACCCCGTGCTGTACCTGTCCTGGGAGTGTTTGATGGGGACAGTGCAGAGAGAGCTTTACTCTGTATCTAACCCCGTGCTGTACCTGTCCTGGGAGTGTTTGATGGGGACAGTGCAGAGAGAGCTTTACTCTGTATCTAACCCCGTGCTGAACCTGTCCTGGGAGTGTTTGATGGGGACAGTGTAGAGAGAGCTTTACTCTATCTAACCCCGTGCTATACCTGTCCTGGGGGGGTTTGATGGGGACAGTGTAGACGGAGATTTACTCTGTATCTAACCCCGTGCTGTACCTGTCCTGGGAGTGTTTGATGGGGACAGTGTAGAGGGAGCTTTACTCTGTATCTCACCCCGTGCTGTACCTGTCCTGGGAGTGTTTGAGGGGGACAGTGTATAGGGAGCTTTACTCTGTATCTAACCCCGTGCTGCACCTGTCCTGGGGGGTTTTGATGGGGACAGTGTAGACGGAGATTTACTCTGTATCTAACCCCGTGCTGTACCTGTCCTGGGACTGTTTGATGGGGACAGTGTAGAGGGAGCTTTACTCTGTATCTAACCCCGTGCTGTACCTGTCCTAGGAGTGTTTGATGGGGACAGTGTAGAGAGAGCTTTACCCTGTATCTAACCCCGTGCTGCACCTGTCCTGGGAGTGTTTGATGGGGACAGTGTAGAGGGAGCTTTACTCTGTATCTAACCCCGTGCTGTACCTGTCCTGGGAGTGTTTGACGGGGACAGTGTATAGGGAGCTTTACTCTGTATCTAACCCCGTGCTGCACCTGTCCTGGGGGGGTTTGATGGGGACAGTGTAGACGGAGATTTACTCTGTATCTAACCCCGTGCTGTACCTGTCCTGGGACTGTTTGATGGGGACAGTGTAGAGGGAGCTTTACTCTGTATCTAACCCCGTGCTGTACCTGTCCTGGGAGTGTTTGATGGGGACAGTGTAGAGGGAGCTTTACTCTGTATCTAACCCCGTGCTGTACCTGTCCTGGGAGTGTTTGATGGGGACAGTGTAGAGGGAGCTTTACACTGTATCTAACACGTGCTGTACCTGTCCTGGGAGTGTTTGATGGGGACAGTGTAGAGGGTGCTTTACTCTGTATCTAACCCTGTGCTGTACCTGTCCTGGGAGTGTTTGATGGGGACAGTGTCGAGGGAGCTTTACTCTGTATCTCACCCCGTGCTGTACCTGTCCTGGGAGTGTTTGACGGGGACAGTGTAGAGGGAGCTTTACTCTGTATCTCACCTCGTACTGTACCTGTCCTGGGAGTGTTTGATGGGGACAGTGTAGACGGAGCTTTACTCTGTATCGAACCCCGTGCTGTACCTGTCCTGGGAGTGTTTGATGGGACAGTGTAGAGGGAGCTTTACTCTGTATCTCACCCCGTGCTGTACCTGTCCTGGGAGTGTTTGATGGGGACAGTGTAGAGGGAGCTTTACTCTGTATCTAACCTCGTGCTGTACCTGTCCTGGGAGTGTTTGATGGGGACAGTGTAGAGGGAGCTTTACTCTGTATCTAACCCCGTGCTGTACCTGTCCTGGGAGTGTTTGATGGGGACAGTGTAGAGGGAGCTTTACTCTCTATCTAACCCCGTGCTGTACCTGTCCTGGGAGTGTTTGATGGGGACAGTGTAGAGGGAGCTTTACTCTGTATCTAAATTCGTGCTGTACCTGTCCTGGGAGTGTTTGATGTGGACAGTGTAGACGGAGCTTTACTCTGTATCGAACCCCGTGCTGTACCTGTCCTGGGAGTGTTTGATGGGACAGTGTAGAGGGAGCTTTACTCTGTATCTCACCCCGTGCTGTACCTGTCCTGGGAGTGTTTGATGGGGACAGTGTAGAGGGAGCTTTACTCTGTATCTAACCTCGTGCTGTACCTGTCCTGGGAGTGTTTGATGGGGACAGTGTAGAGGGAGCTTTACTCTGTATCTCACCCCGTGCTGTACCTGTCCTGGGAGTGTTTGATGGGGACAGTGTAGAGGGAGATTTACTCTGTATCCAACCCCGTGCTGTACCTGTCCTGGGAGTGTTTGATGGGGACAGTGTAGAGGGAGCTTTATCCTGTATCTAACCCCGTGCTGTACCTGTCCTGGGAGTGTTTGATGGGGACAGTGTCGAGGGAGCTTTACTCTGTATCTCACCCCGTGCTGTACCTGTCCTGGGAGTGTTTGACGGGGACAGTGTAGAGGGAGCTTTACTCTGTATCTAACCCCGTGCTGAACCTGTCCTGGGAGTGTTTGATGGGGACAGTGTAGAGAGAGCTTTACTCTATCTAACCCCGTGCTGTACCTGTCCTGGGAGTGTTTGACGGGGACAGTGTAGAGGGAGCTTTACTCTGTATCTCACCCCGTGCTGTACCTGTCCTGGGAGTGTTTGACGGGGACAGTGTAGAGGGATCTTTACTCTGTATCTAACCTCGTGCTGTACCTGTCCTGGGAGTGTTTGATGGGGACAGTGTCGAGGGAGCTTTACTCTGTATCTAACCCCGTGCTGTACCTGTCCTGGGAGTGTTTGATGGGGACAGTGTAGAGGGAGCTTTACTCTGTATCTAACCCCGTGCTGTACCTGTCCTGGGAGTGTTTGATGGGGACAGTGTTGAGGGAGCTTTACTCTGTATCTAACCCGGTGCTGTACCTGTCCTGGGAGTGTTTGATGGGGACAGTGTAGAGGGAGCTTCACTCTGTATCTAACCCCGTGCTGTACCTGTCCTGGGAGTGTTTGATGGGGACAGTGTAGAGGGAGCTTTACTCTGTATCTAACCTCGTGCTGTGCCTGTCCTGGGAGTGTTTGACGGGGACAGTGTTGAGGGAGCTTTACTCTGTATCTAACCCCGTGCTGTACCTGTCCTGGGAGAGTTTGATGGGGACAGTGTAGAGGGAGCTTTACTCTGTATCTAACCCCGTGCTGCGCCTGTCCTGGGAGTGTTTGATGGGGACAGTGTAGAGGGAGCTTCACTCGGTATCTAACCTCGTGCTGTACCTGTCCTGGGAGTGTTTGATGGGGACAGTGTAGAGGGAGCTTTACTCTGTATCTAACCCCGTGCTGTACCTGTCCTGGGAGTGTTTGATGGGGACAGTGTAGAGGGAGCTTTACTCTGTATCTATCCCTGTGCTGTACCTGTCCTGGGAGTGTTTGATGGGGACAGTGTAGAGGGAGCTTTACTCTGTATCTAACCCCGTGCTGTACCTGTCCTGGGAGTGTTTGATGGGGACAGTGTAGAGGGAGCTTCACTCGGTATCTAACCCCGTGCTGTACCTGTCCTGGGAGTGTTTGATGGGGACAGTGTAGAGGGAGCTTTACTCTGTATCTAACCCCGTGCTGTACCTGTCCTGGGAGTGTTTGATGGGGACAGTGTCGAGGGAGCTTTACACTGTATCTAACCCCGTGCTGTACCTGTCCTGGGAGTGTTTGATGGGGACAGTGCAGAGAGAGCTTTACTCTGTATCTAACCCCGTGCTGTACCTGTCCTGGGAGTGTTTGATGGGGACAGTGCAGAGAGAGCTTTACTCTGTATCTAACCCCGTGCTGAACCTGTCCTGGGAGTGTTTGATGGGGACAGTGTAGAGAGAGCTTTACTCTATCTAACCCCGTGCTATACCTGTCCTGGGGGGGTTTGATGGGGACAGTGTAGACGGAGATTTACTCTGTATCTAACCCCGTGCTGTACCTGTCCTGGGAGTGTTTGATGGGGACAGTGTAGAGGGAGCTTTACTCTGTATCTCACCCCGTGCTGTACCTGTCCTGGGAGTGTTTGAGGGGGACAGTGTATAGGGAGCTTTACTCTGTATCTAACCCCGTGCTGCACCTGTCCTGGGGGGTTTTGATGGGGACAGTGTAGACGGAGATTTACTCTGTATCTAACCCCGTGCTGTACCTGTCCTGGGACTGTTTGATGGGGACAGTGTAGAGGGAGCTTTACTCTGTATCTAACCCCGTGCTGTACCTGTCCTAGGAGTGTTTGATGGGGACAGTGTAGAGAGAGCTTTACCCTGTATCTAACCCCGTGCTGCACCTGTCCTGGGAGTGTTTGATGGGGACAGTGTAGAGGGAGCTTTACTCTGTATCTAACCCCGTGCTGTACCTGTCCTGGGAGTGTTTGACGGGGACAGTGTATAGGGAGCTTTACTCTGTATCTAACCCCGTGCTGCACCTGTCCTGGGGGGGTTTGATGGGGACAGTGTAGACGGAGATTTACTCTGTATCTAACCCCGTGCTGTACCTGTCCTGGGACTGTTTGATGGGGACAGTGTAGAGGGAGCTTTACTCTGTATCTAACCCCGTGCTGTACCTGTCCTGGGAGTGTTTGATGGGGACAGTGTAGAGGGAGCTTTACTCTGTATCTAACCCCGTGCTGTACCTGTCCTGGGAGTGTTTGATGGGGACAGTGTAGAGGGAGCTTTACACTGTATCTAACACGTGCTGTACCTGTCCTGGGAGTGTTTGATGGGGACAGTGTAGAGGGTGCTTTACTCTGTATCTAACCCTGTGCTGTACCTGTCCTGGGAGTGTTTGATGGGGACAGTGTCGAGGGAGCTTTACTCTGTATCTCACCCCGTGCTGTACCTGTCCTGGGAGTGTTTGACGGGGACAGTGTAGAGGGAGCTTTACTCTGTATCTCACCTCGTACTGTACCTGTCCTGGGAGTGTTTGATGGGGACAGTGTAGACGGAGCTTTACTCTGTATCGAACCCCGTGCTGTACCTGTCCTGGGAGTGTTTGATGGGACAGTGTAGAGGGAGCTTTACTCTGTATCTCACCCCGTGCTGTACCTGTCCTGGGAGTGTTTGATGGGGACAGTGTAGAGGGAGCTTTACTCTGTATCTAACCTCGTGCTGTACCTGTCCTGGGAGTGTTTGATGGGGACAGTGTAGAGGGAGCTTTACTCTGTATCTAACCCCGTGCTGTACCTGTCCTGGGAGTGTTTGATGGGGACAGTGTAGAGGGAGCTTTACTCTCTATCTAACCCCGTGCTGTACCTGTCCTGGGAGTGTTTGATGGGGACAGTGTAGAGGGAGCTTTACTCTGTATCTAAATTCGTGCTGTACCTGTCCTGGGAGTGTTTGATGTGGACAGTGTAGACGGAGCTTTACTCTGTATCGAACCCCGTGCTGTACCTGTCCTGGGAGTGTTTGATGGGACAGTGTAGAGGGAGCTTTACTCTGTATCTCACCCCGTGCTGTACCTGTCCTGGGAGTGTTTGATGGGGACAGTGTAGAGGGAGCTTTACTCTGTATCTAACCTCGTGCTGTACCTGTCCTGGGAGTGTTTGATGGGGACAGTGTAGAGGGAGCTTTACTCTGTATCTCACCCCGTGCTGTACCTGTCCTGGGAGTGTTTGATGGGGACAGTGTAGAGGGAGCTTTACTCTGTATCTAACCCCGTGCTGTACCTGTCCTGGGAGTGTTTGATGGGGACAGTGTAGAGGGAGCTTTACTCTCTATCTAACCCCGTGCTGTACCTGTCCTGGGAGTGTTTGATGGGGACAGTGTAGAGGGAGCTTTACTCTGTATCTAAATTCGTGCTGTACCTGTCCTGGGAGTGTTTGATGGGGACATTGTAGAGGGAGCTTTACTCTGTATCTAACCCCGTGCTGTACCTGTCCTGGGAGTGTTTGACGGGGACAGTGTAGAGGGAGCTTTACTCTGTATCTAACCTCGTACTGTACCTGTCCTGGGAGGTGTTTGATGGGGACAGTGTAGACGGAGCTTTACTCTGTATCTAACCCCGTGCTGTACCTGTCCTGGGAGTGTTTGATGGGGACAGTGTAGAGGGAGCTTTACTCTGTATCTAACCCCGTGCTGTACCTGTCCTGGGAGTGTTTGACGGGGACAGTGTAGAGGGAGCTTTACTCTGTATCTAACCCCGTGCTGTACCTGTCCTGGGAGTGTTTGATGGGGACAGTGTAGAGGGAGCTTCACTCTGTATCAAACCCCGTGCTGTGTCTGTCCTGGGAGTGTTTGATGGGGACAGTGTAGAGGGAGCTTTACTCTATCTAACCGCGTGCTGAACCTGTCCTGGGAGTGTTTGATGGGGACAGTGCAGAGAGAGCTTTACTCTGTATCTAACCCCGTGCTGTACCTGTCCTGGGAGTGTTTGACGGGGACAGTGTAGAGGGAGCTTTACTCTGTATCTCACCTCGTACTGTACCTGTCCTGGGAGTGTTTGATGGGGACAGTGTAGACGGAGCTTTACTCTGTATCGAACCCCGTGCTGTACCTGCCCAGGGAGTGTTTGACGGGGACAGTGTAGAGGGAGCTTTACTCTGTACCTAACCCCGTGCTGTACCTGTCCTGGGAGTGTTTGATGGGGACAGTGTAGAGGGAGCTTTACTCTGTATCTAACCCCGTGCTGTACCTGTCCTGGGAGCGTTTGGTGGGGACAGTGTAGAGGGAGCTTTACTCTGTATCTAACCCCGTGCTGTACCTGTCCTGGGAGTGTTTGATGGGGACAGTGTAGAGGGAGATTTACTCAGTATCCAACCCCGTGCTGTACCTGTCCTGGGAGTGTTTGATGGGGACAGTGTAGAGGGAGCTTTATCCTGTATCTAACCCCGTGCTGTACCTGTCCTGGGAGTGTTTGATGGGGACAGTGTCGAGGGAGATTTACTCTGTATCTCACCCCGTGCTGTACCTGTCCTGGGAGTGTTTGACGGGGACAGTGTAGAGGGAGCTTTACTCTGTATCTCACCTCGTACTGTACCTGTCCTGGGAGTGTTTGATGGGGACAGTGTAGACGGAGCTTTACTCTGTATCGAACCCCGTGCTGTACCTGCCCAGGGAGTGTTTGACGGGGACAGTGTAGAGGGAGCTTTACTCTGTATCTAACCCCGTGCTGAACCTGTCCTGGGAGTGTTTGATGGGGACAGTGTAGAGAGAGCTTTACTCTGTATCTCACCCCGTGCTGTACCTGTCCTAGGAGTGTTTGATGGGGACAGTGTATAGGGAGCTTTACTCTGTATCTAACCCCGTGCTGCACCTGTCCTGGGGGGGTTTGATGGGGACAGTGTAGACGGAGATTTACTCTGTATCTAACCCCGTGCTGTACCTGTCCTGGGAGTGTTTGATGGGGACAGTGTAGAGGGAGCTTTACTCTGTATCTAACCCCGTGCTGTACCTGTCCTGGGAGTGTTTGATGGGGACAGTGTAGAGGGAGCTTTACTCTGTATCTCACCTCGTACTGTACCTGTCCTGGGAGTGTTTGATGGGGACAGTGTAGACGGAGCTTTACTCTGTATCGAACCCCGTGCTGTACCTGCCCAGGGAGTGTTTGACGGGGACAGTGTAGAGGGAGCTTTACTCTGTATCTAACCCCGTGCTGAACCTGTCCTGGGAGTGTTTGATGGGGACAGTGTAGAGAGAGCTTTACTCTATCTAACCCCGTGCTGTACCTGTCCTGGGAGTGTTTGACGGGGACAGTGTAGAGGGAGCTTTACTCTGTATCTCACCCCGTGCTGTACCTGTCCTAGGAGTGTTTGATGGGGACAGTGTATAGGGAGCTTTACTCTGTATCTAACCCCGTGCTGCACCTGTCCTGGGGGGGTTTGATGGGGACAGTGTAGACGGAGATTTACTCTGTATCTAACCCCGTGCTGTACCTGTCCTGGGAGTGTTTGATGGGGACAGTGTAGAGGGAGCTTTACTCTGTATCTAACCCCGTGCTGTACCTGTCCTGGGAGTGTTTGATGGGGACAGTGTAGAGGGAGCTTTACTCTGTATCAAACCCCGTGCTGTGTCTGTCCTGGGAGTGTTTGATGGGGACAGTGTAGAGGGAGCTTTACTCTATCTAACCGCGTGCTGAACCTGTCCTGGGAGTGTTTGATGGGGACAGTGCAGAGAGAGCTTTACTCTGTATCTAACCCCGTGCTGTACCTGTCCTGTGATTGTTTGATGGGGATAGTGTATAGGGAGCTTTACTCTGTATCTAACCCCGTGCTGCACCTGTCCTGGGGGGGTTTGATGGGGACAGTGTAGACGGAGATTTACTCTGTATCTAACCCCGTGCTGTACCTGTCCTGGGAGTGTTTGATGGGGACAGTGTAGAGGGAGCTTTACTCTGTATCTAACCCCGTGCTGTACCTGTCCTGGGAGTGTTTGATGAGGACAGTGTAGAGGGAGCTTTACTCTGTATCTAACCTCGTGCTGTACCTGTCCTGGGAGTGTTTGATGGGGACAGTGTAAAGGGAGCTTTACTCTGTATCTAACCCCGTGCTGTACCTGTCCTAGGAGTGTTTGATGGGGACAGTGTAGAGGGAGCTTTACCCTATATCTAACCCCGTGCTGCACCTGTCCTGGGAGTGTTTGACGGGGACAGTGTATAGGGAGCTTTACTCTGTATCTAACCCCGTGCTGTACCTGTCCTGTGATTGTTTGATGGGGATAGTGTATAGGGAGCTTTACTCTGTATCTAACCCCGTGCTGCACCTGTCCTGGGGGGGTTTGGTGGGGACAGTGTAGACGGAGATTTACTCTGTATCTAACCCCGTGCTGTACCTGTCCTGGGACTGTTTGATGGGGACAGTGTAGAGGGAGCTTTACTCTGTATCTAACCTCGTACTGTACCTGTCCTGGGAGTGTTTGATGGGGACAGTGTAAAGGGAGCTTTACTCTGTATCTAACCCCGTGCTGTACCTGTCCTAGGAGTGTTTGATGGGGACAGTGTAGAGGGAGCTTTACCCTATATCTAACCCCGTGCTGCACCTGTCCTGGGAGTGTTTGACGGGGACAGTGTATAGGGAGCTTTACTCTGTATCTAACCCCGTGCTGTACCTGTCCTGTGATTGTTTGATGGGGATAGTGTATAGGGAGCTTTACTCTGTATCTAACCCCGTGCTGCACCTGTCCTGGGGGGGTTTGGTGGGGACAGTGTAGACGGAGATTTACTCTGTATCTAACCCCGTGCTGTACCTGTCCTGGGACTGTTTGATGGGGACAGTGTAGAGGGAGCTTTACTCTGTATCTAACCTCGTACTGTACCTGTCCTGGGAGTGTTTGATGGGGACAGTGTAGAGGGAGCTTTACTCTGTACCTAACCCCGTGCTGTACCTGTCCTGGGAGCGTTTGGTGAGGACAGTGTAGAGGGAGCTTTACTCTGTATCTAACCCCGTGCTGTATCTGTCCTGTGATTGTTTGATGGGGACAGTGTAGAGGGAGCTTTACTCTGTATCTAACCCGGTGCTGGACCTGTCCTGGGAGTGTTTGACGGGGACAGTGTAGAGGGAGCTTTACTCTGTACCTAACCCCGTGCTGTACCTGTCCTGGGAGCGTTTGGTGAGGACAGTGTAGAGGGAGCTTTACTCTGTATCTAACCCCGTGCTGTACCTGTCGTGGGAGTGTTTGATGGGGACAGTGTAGATGGAGCTTTACTCTGTATCGAACCCCGTGCTGTGTCTGTCCTTGGAGTGTTTGATGGGGACAGTGTAGAGGGAGCTTTACTCTGTATCTAACCCCGTGCTGTACCTGTCCTGGGAGTGTTTGATGAGGACAGGGTAGAGGGAGCTTTACTCTGTATCTAACCCCGTGCTGTACCTGTCCTGGGAGTGTTTGATGGGGACAGTGCAGAGAGAGCTTTACTCTGTATCTATCCCCGTGCTGTGTCTGTCCTGCGAGTGTTTGATGGGGACAGTGTAGAGGGAGCTTTACTCTGTATCTAACCCCGTGCTGAACCTGTCCTGGGAGTGTTTGATGGGGACAGTGTAGAGAGAGCTTTACTCTATCTAACCCCGTGCTGTACCTGTCCTGGGAGTGTTTGACGGGGACAGTGTAGAGGGAGCTTTACTCTGTATCTCACCCCGTGCTGTACCTGTCCTGGGAGTGTTTGACGGGGACAGTGTAGAGGGAGCTTTACTCTGTATCTCACCCCGTGCTGTACCTGTCCTGGGAGTGTTTGACGGGGACAGTGTAGACGGAGCTTTACTCTGTATCTCACCCCGTGCTGTACCTGTCCTGGGAGTGTTTGACGGGGACAGTGTAGACGGAGCTTTACTCTGTACCTAACCTCGTACTGTACCTGTCCTGGGAGTGTTTGATGGGGACAGTGTAGACGGAGCTTTACTCTGTATCGAACCCCGTGCTGTACCTGCCCTGGGAGTGTTTGATGGGGACAGTATAGAGGGAGCTTTACTCTGTACCTAACCCCTTGCTGTACCTGTCCTGGTTGTGTTTGATGGGGACAGTGTAGAGGGAGCTTTACTCTGTATCTAACCCCGTGTCGTACCTGTCCTGGGAGTGTTTGATGGGGACAGTGTAGAGGGAGCTTTACTCTGTATCTAACCCCATGCTGTACCTGTCCTGGGAGTGTTTGATGGGGACAGTGTAGAGGGAGCTTTACTCTGTGCCTAACCCCGTGCTGTACCTGTCCTGGGAGTATTTGATGGGGACAGTGTACATAGAACATAGAACAATACAGCGCAGTACAGGCCCTTCGGCCCACGATGTTGCACCGAAACAAAAGCCATCTAACCTACACTATGCCATTATCATCCAAATGTTTGTCCAATAAACTTTTAAATGCCCTCAATGTTGGCGAGTTCACTACTGTAGCAGGTAGGGCATTCCACGGCCTCACTACTCTTTGCGTAAAGAACCTACCTCTGACCTCTGTCCTATATCTATTACCCCTCAGTTTAAAGCTATGTCCCCTCGTGCCAGCCACTTCCATCCGCGGGAGAAGGCTCTCACTGTCCACCCTATCCAATCCCCTGATCATTTTGTATGCCTCTATTAAGTCTCCTCTTAACCTTCTTCTCTCTAACGAAAACAACCTCAAGTCCATCAGCCTTTCCTCATAAGACTTTCCCTCCATACCAGGCAACATCCTGGTAAATCTCCTCTGCACCCGCTCCAAAGCCTCCACGTCCTTCCTATAATGCGGCAACCAGAATTGCACGCAATACTCCAAATGCGGCCGTACCAGAGTTCTGTACAGCTGCAACATGACCTCATGACTCCGGAACACTGATCCCCCACCCCCCCCGCATCCTTCTAAATTCCAACGAGTACAGTCCCAGTCGACCCAACCTCTCCTCGTAATCCAACCCCTTCAGCTCTGGGATTAACCTCGTGAATCTCCTCTGCACTCCCTCCAGTGCCAATATGTCCTTTCTCAGGTACGGAGACCAAAACTGAACACAATACTCCAGGTGTGGCCTCACTAACACCTTATACAATTGCAGCATAACCTCCCTAGTCTTGAACTCCATCCCTCTAGCAATGAAGGACAAAACTCCAGTTGCCTTCTTAATCACCTGTTGCACCTGTAAACCAACTTTTTGAGCTCCTCCCTTTCTCCTCGGCTCGACCCAAAGGTGCATATCCATTAAACATGGTTCGAAACAAGATGGCCGCGAAGTGGAGGAGACGGGGAATACGGGAATCGACAGGAAAAGGGTCCTTAAAACTCTTACGTCCCCTGGCTTCTCCACTGAACCAAATCTATCTCACTAAGCTGAACACAATGTCTCTAATCATCTACTCCCCGGGGGACCCTCTTAATAGAAACAAAAGTCCATTAGCCCAAACTTTTACGACGCTTTAATTGCACCTCTTGCAGCCACAAAGCCGGGCTGTCTTACAATACAAAAAAGATTGCAACGGGATCTTGTCCCAGTGGGCCGATGAATTGCAGATGGCGTTTAGTTTGGGGTAAATGCGAGGAGATGCATTTTGGTCGATCGAATCAGGGCAGGACCTACTCGGTTAATGGTGGGGAGTTGGGGAGAGTTACAGAACAAAGAGATCTAGGGATACAGGTCCATAGCTCCTTGAAGGTGGAGTCGCAGGAGCACAGGGTGGTGAAGAAGGTCTTCAGCGCGCTAGGTTTTATTGGTCAGGATATTGAATACAGGAGTTGGGACGTGTTACGGGCCAGGGGTTAGAGAACCCCAAAGTGTATCGTGGAGTTCCCCTGACCCACAACTTTTACTAGATTGCGGTACGGGGAGCGCACGGCCCACTCTCCAGGTGTGGGACAGCAGAAATGGAAAAGTATTTTTCAAAGCAAAACAATGTTTATTCTATGAACTCAAGTTAACCTTTTTAAAACATACAGTGAACATCTTAGCAACCATTAATTCAAATACACCCCCCAAAGAATACAACACTAAGTAATCCTTTAAGCTGTCCTTTTAACATCCATAAGACTTAAAACACCTTTTAACAGAAGCACATTAGGTTTACATTCACTACTGAGAACCTTTTATAATTCCGAATTCACCAAACGATCAAGAGATAGTCTTTTGATGGCAGAGAGAACAGCAGTACACCCGCTCCGGCGGGCTTCAGCTCCAACCCCGAAATCGAAACTAAAACACGCCCTGCAGCAAACAGCCTAAAGCGAAAGTAAAAAGCGGACAGACAGCCCAGCTCCACCCACTCTCTGACGTCACCGCAGTAGTAAACACCCATTTCCGAAAGGCTCTCTCGCCTGACAGACGTCTTGTTCAAGTTGTACAAGACATTGGTACGGCCACACATGGAACACTGTGTTCAGTTCCGGTCACCCTATTATAGGAAGGAGATTGTTAAACTAGAAAGAGGGCAGAGGAGCTTTACGAGCATGCTACCCCGCGGGACTTGATGGTCTGAGTTATAAGGAGAGGCCGGATAGGCCGGGACTTTATTCCCTGGAGCGTCGGAGGCTTAGGGGTGATCTTATAGAGGTTTATAAAATAATGAGGGGCATCGATAAGGTAGAGAGTCAACATCTTTTCCCAAATGTAAAGGAGTCTAGAACGAGAGGTGAGAGGTGAGAGATACAAGAGAGA
>NC_092738.1:2219441-2221941 GCF_047496885.1 Scyliorhinus torazame
CTCTGTCTCTCGCTCTCTCTGTCTCTCGCTGTCTCTCGCTCTCTCTGTCTCTCGCTCTCTCTGTCTCTCGCTCTCTCTGTCTCTCGCTGTCTCTCGCCCTCGCTGTCTCTCTCTGTCTCTCGCTCTCTCTGTCTCTCGCTCTCTCTGTCTCTCGCCCTCTCTGTCTCTCGCTCTCTCTGTCTCTCGCTCTCGCTCTCTCTGTCTCTCGCTCTCGCTGTCTCTCGCTCTCGCTGTCTCTCGCTCTCTCTCTCGCTCTCTCTGTCTCTCGCCCTCGCTGTCTCTCGCCCTCGCTGTCTCTCGCTCTCTCTGTCTCTCGCTCTCTCTGTCTCTCGCCCTCGCTGTCTCTCTGTCTCTCGCTGTCTCTCGCTCTCTCTGTCTCTCGCTCTCGCTGTCTCTCGCCCTCGCCCTCGCTGTCTCTCGCTCTCTCTGTCTCTCGCTCTCTCTGTCTCTCGCCCTCGCTGTCTCTCGCCCTCGCTGTCTCTCTGTCTCTCGCTGTCTCTCGCTCTCTCTGTCTCTCGCTCTCGCTGTCTCTCGCCCTCGCTGTCTCTCGCTCTCGCCCTCGCTGTCTCTCGCTCTCTCTGTCTCTCGCTCTCTCTGTCTCTCGCTCTCTCTGTCTCTCGCTCTCTCTGTCTCTCGCTCTCTCTCTGTCTCTCGCTCTCTCTGTCTCTCGCTCTCTCTGTCTCTCGCTCTCGCTGTCTCTCGCTCTCGCTGTCTCTCGCTCTCTCTGTCTCTCGCTCTCTCTGTCTCTCTCTGTCTCTCGCTCTCTCTGTCTCTCGCTCTCTCTGTCTCGCTGTCTCTCGCTCTCTCTGTCTCTCGCCCTCGCTGTCTCTCGCTCTCTCTGTCTCTCTGTCTCTCGCTCTCTCTGTCTCTCGCTGTCTCTCGCTCTCTCTGTCTCTCGCTCTCTCTGTCTCTCGCTCTCTCTGTCTCTCGCTGTCTCTCGCCCTCGCTGTCTCTCTCTGTCTCTCGCTCTCTCTGTCTCTCGCTCTCTCTGTCTCTCGCCCTCTCTGTCTCTCGCTCTCTCTGTCTCTCGCTCTCTCTGTCTCTCGCCCTCGCTGTCTCTCGCTCTCTCTGTCTCTCGCTCTCTCTGTCTCTCGCTCTCGCTGTCTCTCGCCCTCGCTGTCTCTCGCTCTCTCTGTCTCTCGCTCTCGCTGTCTCTGTCTCTCGCTGTCTCTCGCTCTCTCTGTCTCTCGCTCTCTCTGTCTCTCGCTCTCTCTGTCTCTCGCTCTCTCTGTCTCTCGCTCTCTCTGTCTCTCGCCCTCGCTGTCTCTCGCTCTCTCTCGCTCTCTCTGTCTCTCTCTGTCTCTCGCTCTCTCTGTCTCTCGCTCTCTCTGTCCCTCGCTCTCTCTGTCCCTCGCTCTCTCTGTCCCTCGCTCTCTCTGTCTCTCGCTCTCTCTCTGTCTCTCGCTCTCTCTGTCTCTCGCTGTCTCTCGCTCTCTCTGTCTCTCGCTCTCTCTGTCTCTCGCTCTCTCTGTCTCTCGCTGTCTCTCGCCCTCGCTGTCTCTCTCTGTCTCTCGCTCTCTCTGTCTCTCGCTCTCTCTGTCTCTCGCCCTCTCTGTCTCTCGCTCTCTCTGTCTCTCGCTCTCGCTCTCTCTGTCTCTCGCTCTCGCTGTCTCTCGCTCTCGCTGTCTCTCGCTCTCTCTCTCGCTCTCTCTGTCTCTCGCCCTCGCTGTCTCTCGCCCTCGCTGTCTCTCGCTCTCTCTGTCTCTCGCTCTCGCTGTCTCTCGCTCTCTCTGTCTCTCGCTCTCTCTGTCTCTCGCCCTCGCTGTCTCTCGCCCTCGCTGTCTCTCTGTCTCTCGCTGTCTCTCGCTCTCTCTGTCTCTCGCTCTCGCTGTCTCTCGCCCTCGCTGTCTCTCGCTCTCGCCCTCGCTGTCTCTCGCTCTCTCTGTCTCTCGCTCTCTCTGTCTCTCGCCCTCGCTGTCTCTCGCCCTCGCTGTCTCTCTGTCTCTCGCTGTCTCTCGCTCTCTCTGTCTCTCGCTCTCGCTGTCTCTCGCCCTCGCTGTCTCTCGCTCTCGCCCTCGCTGTCTCTCGCTCTCTCTGTCTCTCGCTCTCTCTGTCTCTCGCTCTCTCTGTCTCTCGCTCTCTCTGTCTCTCGCTCTCTCTCTGTCTCTCGCTCTCTCTGTCTCTCGCTCTCTCTGTCTCTCGCTCTCGCTGTCTCTCGCTCTCGCTGTCTCTCGCTCTCTCTGTCTCTCGCTCTCTCTGTCTCTCTCTGTCTCTCGCTCTCTCTGTCTCTCGCTCTCTCTGTCTCGCTGTCTCTCGCTCTCTCTGTCTCTCGCCCTCGCTGTCTCTCGCTCTCTCTGTCTCTCGCTCTCTCTGTCTCTCGCTCTCTCTGTCTCTCGCTGTCTCTCGCTCTCTCTGTCTCTCGCTCTCTCTGTCTCTCGCTCTCTCTGTCTCTCGCTGTCTCTCGCCCTCGCTGTCTCTCTCTGTCTCTCGCTCTCTCTGTCTCTCGCTCTCTCTGTCTCTCGCCCTCTCTGTCTCTCGCTCTCTCTGTCTCTCGCTCTCT
>NC_092738.1:2226941-2229441 GCF_047496885.1 Scyliorhinus torazame
GTCTCTCTCTGTCTCTCGCTCTCTCTGTCTCTCGCTCTCTCTGTCTCGCTGTCTCTCGCTCTCTCTGTCTCTCGCCCTCGCTGTCTCTCGCTCTCTCTGTCTCTCGCTCTCTCTGTCTCTCGCTCTCTCTGTCTCTCGCTGTCTCTCGCTCTCTCTGTCTCTCGCTCTCTCTGTCTCTCGCTCTCTCTGTCTCTCGCTGTCTCTCGCCCTCGCTGTCTCTCTCTGTCTCTCGCTCTCTCTGTCTCTCGCTCTCTCTGTCTCTCGCCCTCTCTGTCTCTCGCTCTCTCTGTCTCTCGCTCTCGCTCTCTCTGTCTCTCGCTCTCGCTGTCTCTCGCTCTCGCTGTCTCTCGCTCTCTCTCTCGCTCTCTCTGTCTCTCGCCCTCGCTGTCTCTCGCCCTCGCTGTCTCTCGCTCTCTCTGTCTCTCGCTCTCGCTGTCTCTCGCTCTCTCTGTCTCTCGCCCTCGCTGTCTCTCTGTCTCTCGCTGTCTCTCGCTCTCTCTGTCTCTCGCTCTCGCTGTCTCTCGCCCTCGCCCTCGCTGTCTCTCGCTCTCTCTGTCTCTCGCTCTCTCTGTCTCTCGCCCTCGCTGTCTCTCGCCCTCGCTGTCTCTCTGTCTCTCGCTGTCTCTCGCTCTCTCTGTCTCTCGCTCTCGCTGTCTCTCGCCCTCGCTGTCTCTCGCTCTCGCCCTCGCTGTCTCTCGCTCTCTCTGTCTCTCGCTCTCTCTGTCTCTCGCTCTCTCTGTCTCTCGCTCTCTCTGTCTCTCGCTCTCTCTCTGTCTCTCGCTCTCTCTGTCTCTCGCTCTCTCTGTCTCTCGCTCTCGCTGTCTCTCGCTCTCGCTGTCTCTCGCTCTCTCTGTCTCTCGCTCTCTCTGTCTCTCTCTGTCTCTCGCTCTCTCTGTCTCTCGCTCTCTCTGTCTCGCTGTCTCTCGCTCTCTCTGTCTCTCGCCCTCGCTGTCTCTCGCTCTCTCTGTCTCTCGCTCTCTCTGTCTCTCGCTCTCTCTGTCTCTCGCTGTCTCTCGCTCTCTCTGTCTCTCGCTCTCTCTGTCTCTCGCTCTCTCTGTCTCTCGCTGTCTCTCGCCCTCGCTGTCTCTCTCTGTCTCTCGCTCTCTCTGTCTCTCGCTCTCTCTGTCTCTCGCCCTCTCTGTCTCTCGCTCTCTCTGTCTCTCGCTCTCTCTGTCTCTCGCCCTCGCTGTCTCTCGCTCTCTCTGTCTCTCGCTCTCGCTGTCTCTGTCTCTCGCTGTCTCTCGCTCTCTCTGTCTCTCGCTCTCTCTGTCTCTCGCTCTCTCTGTCTCTCGCTCTCTCTGTCTCTCGCTCTCTCTGTCTCTCGCCCTCGCTGTCTCTCGCTCTCTCTCGCTCTCTCTGTCTCTCTCTGTCTCTCGCTCTCTCTGTCTCTCGCTCTCTCTGTCTCTCGCCCTCGCTGTCTCTCGCCCTCGCTCTCTCTGTCTCGCTCTCTCTCTCTCTCGCTCTCTCTGTCTCTCGCTCTCTCTGTCCCTCGCTCTCTCTGTCCCTCGCTCTCTCTGTCCCTCGCTCTCTCTGTCTCTCGCTCTCTCTCTGTCTCTCGCTCTCTCTGTCTCTCGCTCTCTCTGTCTCTCGCTGTCTCTCGCTCTCTCTGTCTCTCGCTGTCTCTCGCTGTCTCTCGCTCTCTCTGTCTCTCTGTCTCTCGCTCTCGCTGTCTCTCGCCCTCGCTGTCTCTCGCTCTCTCTGTCTCTCGCTCTCGCTGTCTCTCGCTCTCGCTGTCTCTCTGTCTCTCGCCCTCTCGCCCTCTCTGTCTCTCGCTCTCTCTGTCTCTCGCTGTCTCTCGCCCTCTCTGTCTCTCGCTCTCGCTGTCTCTCGCTCTCTCTGTCTCTCGCTCTCGCTGTCTCTCGCTCTCGCTGTCTCTCGCTCTCTCTGTCTCTCGCTATCTCTGTCTCTCGCCCTCGCTGTCTCTCGCCCTCGCTGTCTCCCGCTCTCTCTGTCTCTCGCTCTCTCTGTCTCTCGCCCTCGCTGTCTCTCGCCCTCGCTGTCTCTCTCTGTCTCTCTGTCTCTCGCTCTCTCTGTCTCTCGCTGTCTCTGTCTCTCGCTGTCTCTCGCCCTCTCTGTCTCTCGCTCTCGCTGTCTCTCGCTCTCTCTGTCTCTCGCTCTCGCTGTCTCTCGCTCTCGCTGTCTCTCGCCCTCGCTGTCTCTCGCTCTCTCTGTCTCTCGCTCTCGCTGTCTCTCGCTCTCGCTGTCTCTCGCTCTCTCTGTCTCTCGCCCTCTCGCCCTCTCTGTCTCTCGTCCTCTCTGTCTCTCGCTCTCTCTGTCTCTCGCCCTCGCTGTCTCTCGCTCTCTCTGTCTCTCTCTGTCTCTCTGTCTCTCGCTGTCTCTCGCTCTCGCTGTCTCTCGCCCTCGCTGTCTCTCGCTCTCTCTGTCTCTCGCTCTCTCTGTCTCTCGCCCTCGCTGTCTCTGTCCCTCGCTGTCTCTCGCCCTCGCTGTCTCTCGCTCTCTCTGTCTCTCTCTGTCTCTCTGTCTCTCGCTCTCTCTGTCT
>NC_092738.1:2234441-2239441 GCF_047496885.1 Scyliorhinus torazame
CTCGCTGTCTCTCGCTCTCTCTGTCTCTCGCTCTCTCTGTCTCTCGCCCTCGCTGTCTCTCGCTCTCTCTGTCTCTCGCTCTCTGTCTCTCGCTCTCTCTCGCTGTCTCTCGCTCTCGCTGTCTCTCGCTCTCTCTGTCTCTCACTCTCGCTGTCTCTCGCTCTCTCTGTCTCTCGCTCTCTCTGTCTCTCTCTCTCTCTGTCTCTCGCCCTCGCTGTCTCTCGCTCTCGCTGTCTCTCGCTCTCGCTGTCTCTCGCTCTCTCTGTCTCTCGCTCTCTCTGTCTCTCGCTCTCGCTCTCTCTGTCTCTCACTCTCTCTGTCTCTCGCTCTCTCTGTCTCTGTCTCTCTCGCTGTCTCTCGCTCTCTCTGTCTCTCGCTCTCTCTGTCTCTCGCTCTCGCTGTCTCTCGCCCTCGCTGTCTCTCGCCCTCGCTGTCTCTCGCTCTCTCTGTCTCTCGCTCTCGCTGTCTCTCGCCCTCGCTGTCTCTCGCTCTCTCTGTCTCTCGCTCTCGCTGTCTCTCGCCCTCGCTGTCTCTCGCTCTCTCTGTCTCTCGCTCTCGCTGTCTCTCGCCCTCGCTGTCTCTCGCTCTCTCTGTCTCTCGCTCTCTCTGTCTCTCGCTCTCTCTGTCTCTCGCTGTCTCTCGCTCTCGCTGTCTCTCGCTATCTCTGTCTCTCGCTCTCGCTGTCTCTCGCTATCTCTGTCTCTCGCCCTCGCTGTCTCTCGCCCTCGCTGTCTCTCGCTCTCGCTGTCTCTCGCTCTCTCTGTCTCTCGCTCTCTCTGTCTCTCGCCCTCGCTGTCTCTCGCCCTCGCTGTCTCTCGCTCTCTCGCTCTCTCTGTCTCTCGCTGTCTCTCGCTCTCGCTGTCTCTCGCTCTCTCTGTCTCTCTGTCTCTCGCTATCTCTGTCTCTCGCCCTCGCTGTCTCTCGCCCTCGCTGTCTCTCGCCCTCGCTGTCTCTCGCTCTCTCTGTCTCTCGCTCTCTCTGTCTCTCGCTCTCTCTCGCTGTCTCTCGCTCTCGCTGTCTCTCGCTCTCGCTGTCTCTCGCTCTCTCTGTCTCTCGCCCTCGCTGTCTCTCGCCCTCGCTGTCTCTCGCTCTCTCTGTCACTCTCTGTCTCTCGCTGTCTCTCGCTCTCGCTGTCTCTCGCTCTCTCTGTCTCTCGCTCTCTCTCTGTCTCTCGCCCTCTCTGTCTCTCGCCCTCGCTGTCTCTCTCTCTCGCTGTCTCTCTCTGTCTCTCGCTCTCGCTGTCTCTCGCTCTCTCTGTCTCTCGCTCTCTCTGTCTCTCGCTCTCTCTGTCTCTCGCCCTCGCTGTCTCTCGCTCTCTCTGTCTCTCGCTCTCTCTGTCTCTCGCCCTCGCTGTCTCTCGCCCTCGCTGTCTCTCGCTCTCTCTGTCTCTCGCTCTCGCTGTCTCTCGCCCTCGCTGTCTCTCGCTCTCTCTGTCGCTCTCGCTCTCTCTGTCTCTCGCTCTCGCTGTCTCTCGCTCTCTCTGTCGCTCTCTCTCTCTGTCTCTCGCTCTCTCTGTCTCTCGCTCTCGCTCTCGCTGTCTCTCGCTCTCGGTCTCTCGCTGTCTCTCGCTCTCGCTGTCTCTCGCTCTCGCTGTCTCTCGCTCTCGCTGTCTCTCTGTCTCTCGCTGTCTCTCGCTCTCTCTGTCTCTCGCTGTCTCTCGCTCTCGCTGTCTCTCTGTCTCTCGCTGTCTCTCGCTCTCGCTGTCTCTCGCTCTCGCTGTCTCTCTGTCTCTCGCTGTCTCTCGCTCTCGCTGTCTCTCGCTCTCGCTGTCTCTCGCTCTCGCTGTCTCTCGCTCTCTCTGTCTCTCGCTCTCTCTGTCTCTCGCTGTCTCTCGCCCTCGCTGTCTCTCGCTGTCTCTCGCTCTCTCTGTCTCTCGCTCTCTCTGTCTCTCGCTCTCGCTGTCTCTCGCCCTCGCTGTCTCTCGCTCTCTCTGTCTCTCGCTCTCTCTGTCTCTCGCCCTCGCTGTCTCTCTCTGTCTCTCGCTCTCTCTGTCTCTCGCCCTCGCTGTCTCTCTCTGTCTCTCGCTCTCTCTGTCTCTCTCTGTCTCTCGCCCTCGCTGTCTCTCGCCCTCGCTGTCTCTCGCCCTCGCTGTCTCTCGCCCTCTCTGTCTCTCGCTCTCTCTGTCTCTCGCCCTCGCTGTCTCTCGCTCTCTCTGTCTCTCGCTCTCTCTGTCTCTCGCTCTCGCTGTCTCTCGCTCTCTCTGTCTCTCGCTCTCGCTGTCTCTCGCTCTCTCTGTCTCTCTCTGTCTCTCGCCCTCGCTGTCTCTCGCTCTCTCTGTCTCTCGCTCTCTCTGTCTCTCGCCCTCGCTGTCTCTCGCTCTCTCTGTCTCTTGCTCTCTCTGTCTCTCGCTCTCTCTGTCTCTCGCTCTCTCTGTCTCTCGCTCTCTCTGTCTCTCGCTCTCTCTGTCTCTCGCTCTCTCTGTCTCTCGCTCTCTCTGTCTCTCGCTCTCTCTGTCTCTCGCTCTCTCTGTCTCTCGCTCTCTCTGTCTCTCGCTCTCTCTGTCTCTCGCTCTCTCTGTCTCTCGCCCTCGCTGTCTCTCGCTCTCTCTGTCTCTCGCTCTCTCTGTCTCTCGCTCTCTCTGTCTCTCGCTCTCTCTGTCTCTCGCCCTCGCTGTCTCTCGCCCTCGCTGTCTCTCGCTCTCTCTGTCTCTCGCTCTCTCTGTCTCTCGCCCTCGCTGTCTCTCGCTCTCTCTGTCTCTCGCTCTCTCTGTCTCTCGCTCTCTCTGTCTCTCGCTCTCTCTGTCTCTCGCTCTCTCTGTCTCTCGCTCTCTCTGTCTCTCGCTCTCTCTGTCTCTCGCTCTCTCTGTCTCTCGCTCTCTCTGTCTCTCGCTCTCTCTGTCTCTCGCTCTCTCTGTCTCTCGCTCTCTCTGTCTCTCGCTCTCTCTGTCTCTCGCCCTCGCTGTCTCTCGCTCTCTCTGTCTCTCGCTCTCTCTGTCTCTCGCTCTCTCTGTCTCTCGCTCTCTCTGTCGCTCTCGCTCTCTCTGTCTCTCGCTCTCGCTGTCTCTCGCTCTCTCTGTCGCTCTCTCTCTCTGTCTCTCGCTCTCTCTGTCTCTCGCACTCGCTCTCTCTGTCTCTCGCTCTCTCTGTCTCTCGCTCTCTCTGTCTCTCGCTCTCTCTGTCTCTCGCCCTCGCTGTCTCTCGCTCTCTCTGTCTCTCGCTCTCTCTGTCTCTCGCTCTCTCTGTCTCTCGCCCTCGCTGTCTCTCGCTCTCCCTGTCTCTCGCTCTCTCTGTCTCTCGCTCTCTCTGTCTCTCGCTCTCTCTGTCTCTCTCTCTCTCTGTCTCTCGCCCTCGCTGTCTCGCTCTCTCTGTCTCTCGCTCTCTCTGTCTCTCGCCCTCGCTGTCTCTCGCCCTCGCTGTCTCTCGCTGTCTCTGTCTCTCGCTCTCGCTGTCTCTCGCTCTCGCTGTCTCTCTGTCTCTTGCTCTCGCTGTCTCTCGCTCTCGCTGTCTCTCGCTCTCGCTGTCTCTCGCTCTCTCTGTCTCCTGCTCTCTCTGTCTCTCGCCCTCGCTGTCTCTCGCTCTCGCTGTCTCTCGCTCTCTCTGTCTCTCGCCCTCGCTGTCTCTCGCCCTCGCTGTCTCTCGCTGTCTCTGTCTCTCGCTCTCGCTGTCTCTCGCTCTCGCTGTCTCTCGCTCTCGCTGTCTCTCGCTGTCTCTCGCTCTCGCTGTCTCTCTGTCTCTCGCTGTCTCTCGCTCTCTCTGTCTCTCGCTGTCTCTCTGTCTCTCGCTCTCGCTGTCTCTCTGTCTCTCGCTGTCTCTCGCTGTCTCTCGCTCTCGCTGTCTCTCGCTCTCGCTGTCTCTCTGTCTCTCGCTGTCTCTCGCTCTCGCTGTCTCTCGCTCTCTCTGTCTCTCGCTCTCTCTGTCTCTCGCTGTCTCTCGCCCTCGCTGTCTCTCGCTGTCTCTCGCCCTCGCTGTCTCTCTCTGTCTCTCGCTCTCTCTGTCTCTCGCTCTCTCTGTCTCTCGCCCTCGCTGTCTCTCTCTGTCTCTCGCTCTCTCTGTCTCTCTCTGTCTCTCGCCCTCGCTGTCTCTCGCCCTCGCTGTCTCTCGCCCTCGCTGTCTCTCGCCCTCGCTGTCTCTCGCTCTCTCTGTCTCTCGCTCTCTCTGTCTCTCTCTCTGTCTCTCGCTCTCTCTGTCTCTCGCTCTCTCTGTCTCTCGCTCTCGCTGTCTCTCGCCCTCTCTGTCTCTCGCTCTCTCTGTCTCTCTCTGTCTCTGTCTCTCGCTCTCTCTGTCTCTCGCTCTCTCTGTCTCTCGCTCTCTCTGTCTCTCGCCCTCGCTGTCTCTCGCTCTCGCTGTCTCTCGCCCTCTCTGTCTCTCGCCCTCGCTGTCTCTCGCTCTCTCTGTCTCTCGCTCTCTCTGTCTCTCGCTCTCGCTCTCTCTGTCTCTCGCTCTCTCTGTCTCTCGCTCTCTCTGTCTCTCGCTCTCGCTGTCTCTCGCTCTCTCTGTCGCTCTCGCTCTCTCTGTCTCTCGCTCTCGCTGTCTCTCGCCCTCGCTGTCTCTCGCTCTCTCTGTCTCTCGCTCTCGCTGTCTCTCGCCCTCGCTGTCTCTGTCTCTCTCTGTCTCTCGCTCTCGCTGTCTCTCGCTCTCTCTGTCTCTCGCTCTCTCTGTCTCTCTCTGTCTCTCGCTCTCTCTGTCTCTCTCTGTCTCGCTGTCTCTCGCCCTCGCTGTCTCTGTCTCTCTCTGTCTCTCGCTCTCGCTGTCTCTGTCTCTCTCTGTCTCTCTCTGTCTCTCGCTGTCTCTCGCTCTCTCTGTCTCTCGCTCTCTCTGTCTCTCGCTGTCTCTCGCTCTCTCTGTCTCTCGCCCTCGCTGTCTCTCTCTGTCTCTCGCTCTCTCTGTCTCTCGCTCTCTCTGTCTCTCGCTCTCTCTGTCTCTCGCTCTCTCTGTCTCTCTCTGTCTCGCTGTCTCTCGCCCTCGCTGTCTCTGTCTCTCTCTGTCTCTCGCTCTCGCTGTCTCTGTCTCTCTCTGTCTCTCTCTGTCTCTCGCTGTCTCTCGCTCTCTCTGTCTCTCGCT
>NC_092738.1:2246941-2341941 GCF_047496885.1 Scyliorhinus torazame
CTCTCTCTGTCTCTCGCTCTCTCTCGCCCTCGCTGTCTCTCGCTCTCGCTGTCTCTCGCTCTCTCTCTCTCTCTCTGTCTCTCGCCCTCGCTGTCTCTCGCTCTCTCTGTCTCTCTCTGTCTCTCTCTCTCTCTGTCTCTCGCTCTCTCTGTCTCTCGCTCTCTCTCGCCCTCGCTGTCTCTCGCTCTCGCTGTCTCTCGCTCTCTCTCTCTCTCTCTGTCTCTCGCCCTCGCTGTCTCTCGCTCTCGCTGTCTCTCGCTCTCGCTGTCTCTCGCTCTCTCTCTCTGTCTCTCGCCCTCGCTGTCTCTCGCTCTCTCTGTCTCTCGCTCTCTCTGTCTCTCGCTCTCGCTGTCTCTCGCTCTCTCTGTCTCTCGCTCTCGCTGTCTCTCGCTCTCTCTGTCTCTCGCTCTCTCTGTCTCTCGCCCTCGCTGTCTCTCGCTCTCGCTGTCTCTCGCTCTCTCTCTCTCTCTCTGTCTCTCGCCCTCGCTGTCTCTCGCTCTCGCTGTCTCTCGCTCTCTCTCTCTGTCTCTCGCCCTCGCTGTCTCTCGCTCTCTCTGTCTCTCGCTCTCTCTGTCTCTCGCTCTCGCTGTCTCTCGCTCTCTCTGTCTCTCGCTCTCGCTGTCTCTCGCTCTCTCTGTCTCTCGCTCTCTCTGTCTCTCGCCCTCGCTGTCTCTCGCTCTCTCTGTCTCTCGCTCTCTCTGTCTCTCGCTCTCTCTGTCTCTCGCTCTCTCTGTCTCTCGCTCTCTCTGTCTCTCGCTCTCTCTGTCTCTCGCTCTCTCTGTCTCTCGCCCTCGCTGTCTCTCGCTCTCTCTGTCTCTCGCCCTCGCTGTCTCTCTCTGTCTCTCTGTCTCTCTCTGTCTCTCGCTCTCTCTGTCTCTCGCTCTCGCTGTCTCTCGCTCTCTCTGTCTCTCGCTCTCTCTGTCTCTCGCTCTCTCTGTCTCTCGCTCTCTCTGTCTCTCGCCCTCGCTGTCTCTCGCTCTCTCTGTCTCTCGCTCTCTCTGTCTCTCGCCCTCGCTGTCTCTCGCCCTCGCTGTCTCTCGCTCTCTCTGTCTCTCGCTCTCGCTGTCTCTCGCCCTCGCTGTCTCTCGCTCTCTCTGTCGCTCTCGCTCTCGCTGTCTCTCGCTCTCTCTGTCGCTCTCTCTCTCTGTCTCTCGCTCTCTCTGTCTCTCGCCCTCGCTCTCTCTGTCTCTCGGTCTCTCGCTCTCTCTCTGTCTCTCGCTCTCTCGCTCTCTCGCTCTCTCTGTCTCTCGCTCTCTCTGTCTCTCGCCCTCGCTGTCTCTCGCTCTCGCTGTCTCTCTGTCTCTCGCTGTCTCTCGCTCTCGCTGTCTCTCTGTCTCTCGCTGTCTCTCGCTCTCTCTGTCTCTCGCTGTCTCTCGCTCTCGCTGTCTCTCTGTCTCTCGCTCTCGCTGTCTCTCGCTCTCGCTGTCTCTCTGTCTCTCGCTGTCTCTCGCTCTCGCTGTCTCTCGCTCTCGCTGTCTCTCGCTCTCTCTGTCTCTCGCTCTCTCTGTCTCTCGCTCTCGCTGTCTCTCGCCCTCGCTGTCTCTCGCTCTCTCTGTCTCTCGCTCTCTCTGTCTCTCGCTCTCTCTGTCTCTCGCTCTCGCTGTCTCTCGCCCTCGCTGTCTCTCGCTCTCTCTGTCTCTCGCTCTCTCTGTCTCTCGCCCTCGCTGTCTCTCTCTGTCTCTCACTCTCTCTGTCTCTCGCTCTCTCTGTCTCTCGCCCTCGCTGTCTCTCTCTGTCTCTCGCTCTCTCTGTCTCTCGCCCTCGCTGTCTCTCGCTCTCTCTGTCTCTCGCTCTCTCTGTCTCTCGCCCTCGCTGTCTCTCGCCCTCGCTGTCTCTCGCCCTCTCTGTCTCTCGCTCTCTCTGTCTCTCTCTCTCTCTGTCTCTCGCTCTCTCTGTCTCTCGCTCTCTCTGTCTCTCGCCCTCGCTGTCTCTCGCTCTCTCTGTCTCTCGCCCTCGCTGTCTCTCTCTGTCTCTGTCTCTCTCTGTCTCTGTCTCTCGCTCTCTCTGTCTCTCGCGCTCTCTGTCTCTCGCTCTCTCTGTCTCTCGCTCTCTCTGTCTCTCGCCCTCTCTGTCTCTCGCCCTCGCTGTCTCTCGCTCTCTCTGTCTCTCGCTCTCTCTGTCTCTCGCTCTCGCTCTCTCTGTCTCTCGCTCTCTCGCCCTCGCTGTCTCTCTCTGTCTCTCTGTCTCTCTCTGTCTCTCGCTCTCTCTGTCTCTGTCTCTGTCTCTCTCTGTCTCTCGCTCTCTCTGTCTCTCGCTCTCTCTGTCTCTCGCTCTCTCTGTCTCTCGCCCTCGCTGTCTCTCGCTCTCTCTGTCTCTCGCCCTCTCTGTCTCTCGCCCTCGCTGTCTCTCGCTCTCTCTGTCTCTCGCTCTCTCTGTCTCTCGCTCTCGCTCTCTCTGTCTCTCGCTCTCGCTGTCTCTCGCTCTCGCTGTCTCTCGCTCTCTCTCTCGCTCTCTCTGTCTCTCGCCCTCGCTGTCTCTCGCTCTCTCTGTCTCTCGCTCTCTCTGTCTCTCGCTCTCGCTGTCTCTCGCCCTCGCTGTCTCTCGCTCTCTCTGTCTCTCGCTCTCGCTGTCTCTCGCCCTCGCTGTCTCTCGCTCTCTCTGTCTCTCGCTCTCGCTGTCTCTGTCTCTCTCTGTCTCTCGCTCTCGCTGTCTCTGTCTCTCTCTGTCTCTCTCTGTCTCTCTCTGTCTCTCTCTGTCTCTCGCTCTCTCTGTCTCTCTCTGTCTCTCTCTGTCTCTCGCTCTCTCTGTCTCTCGCTCTCTCTGTCTCTCGCTCTCTTTTCTCTCGCTCTCTCTGTCTCTCGCTCTCTCTGTCTCTCGCTCTCTCTGTCTCTCGCTCTCTCTGTCTCTCGCTCTCGCTGTCTCTCGCCCTCGCTGTCTCTCGCCCTCGCTGTCTCTCGCCCTCGCTGTCTCTCGCTCTCTCTGTCTCTCGCCCTCGCTGTCTCTCTCTGTCTCTCGCTCTCTCTGTCTCTCGCTCTCTCTGTCTCTCGCTCTCTCTGTCTCTCGCTCTCCCTGTCTCTCGCTCTCGCTGTCTCTCTGTCTCTCTGTCTCTCGCTCTCGCTGTCTCTCTCTGTCTCTCGCTCTCGCTGTCTCTCGCTCTCTCTGTCTCTCGCTCTCTCTGTCTCTCTGTCTCTCGCTCTCGCTGTCTCTCTCTGTCTCTCGCTCTCGCTGTCTCTCGCTCTCTCTGTCTCTCTCTGTCTCTCTCTGTCTCTCTCTGTCTCTCGCTCTCTCTGTCTCTCGCTCTCTCTGTCTCTCGCTCTCTCTGTCTCTCGCTCTCTCTGTCTCTCGCTCTCTCTGTCTCTCGCTCTCTCTGTCTCTCGCTCTCTCTGTCTCTCGCTCTCTCTGTCTCTCGCTCTCTCTGTCTCTCGCTCTCTCTGTCTCTCGCTCTCTCTGTCTCTCGCCCTCGCTGTCTCTCGCCCTCGCTGTCTCTCGCTCTCTCTCTCTCTCTCTGTCTCTCTCTGTCTCTCGCTCTCGCTCTCTCTGTCTCTCGCTCTCGCTGTCTCTCGCTCTCGCTGTCTCTCGCTCTCTCTCTCGCTCTCTCTGTCTCTCGCCCTCGCTGTCTCTCGCTCTCTCTGTCTCTCGCTCTCGCTGTCTCTCGCCCTCGCTGTCTCTCGCTCTCTCTGTCTCTCTCTGTCTCTCTCTGTCTCTCTCTGTCTCTCGCTCTCTCTGTCTCTCTCTGTCTCTCTCTGTCTCTCGCTCTCTCTGTCTCTCGCTCTCGCTGTCTCTCGCTCTCGCTGTCTCTCGCTCTCTCTGTCTCTCGCTCTCTCTGTCTCTCGCCCTCGCTGTCTCTCTGTCTCTCGCTGTCTCTCGCTCTCTCTGTCTCTCGCTCTCGCTGTCTCTCGCCCTCGCTGTCTCTCGCTCTCGCCCTCGCTGTCTCTCGCTCTCTCTGTCTCTCGCTCTCTCTGTCTCTCGCTCTCTCTGTCTCTCGCTCTCTCTGTCTCTCGCTCTCTCTGTCTCTCGCTCTCTCTGTCTCTCGCTCTCTCTGTCTCTCGCTCTCGCTGTCTCTCGCTCTCGCTGTCTCTCGCTCTCTCTGTCTCTCGCTCTCGCTGTCTCTCGCTCTCTCTGTCTCTCGCTCTCTCTGTCTCTCTGTCTCTCTCTGTCTCTCGCTCTCTCTGTCTCTCGCTCTCGCTGTCTCTGTCTCTCGCTGTCTCTCGCTCTCTCTGTCTCTCGCTCTCTCTGTCTCGCTGTCTCTCGCTCTCTCTGTCTCTCGCCCTCGCTGTCTCTCGCTCTCTCTGTCTCTCGCTCTCTCTGTCTCTCGCTCTCTCTGTCTCTCGCTGTCTCTCGCTCTCTCTGTCTCTCGCTCTCTCTGTCTCTCGCTGTCTCTCGCCCTCGCTGTCTCTCTCTGTCTCTCGCTCTCTCTGTCTCTCGCTCACTCTGTCTCTCGCCCTCTCTGTCTCTCGCTCTCTCTGTCTCTCGCTCTCTCTGTCTCTCGCCCTCGCTGTCTCTCGCTCTCTCTGTCTCTCGCTCTCTCTGTCTCTCGCTCTCGCTGTCTCTCGCCCTCGCTGTCTCTCGCTCTCTCTGTCTCTCGCTCTCTCTGTCTCTCGCTCTCGCTGTCTCTGTCTCTCGCTGTCTCTCGCTCTCTCTGTCTCTCGCTCTCTCTGTCTCTCGCTCTCTCTGTCTCTCGCTCTCTCTGTCTCTCGCTCTCTCTGTCTCTCGCCCTCGCTGTCTCTCGCTCTCTCTCGCTCTCTCTGTCTCTCTCTGTCTCTCGCTCTCTCTGTCTCTCGCTCTCTCTGTATCTCGCCCTCGCTGTCTCTCGCCCTCGCTCTCTCTGTCTCGCTCTCTCTGTCTCTCGCTCTCTCTGTCTCTCGCTCTCTCTGTCCCTCGCTCTCTCTGTCCCTCGCTCTCTCTGTCCCTCGCTCTCTCTGTCTCTCGCTCTCTCTCGCTCTCTCTGTCTCTCGCTGTCTCTCGCTCTCTCTGTCTCTCGCTCTCTCTGTCTCTCGCTCTCTCTGTCTCTCGCTGTCTCTCGCCCTCGCTGTCTCTCGCTCTCTCTGTCTCTCGCTCTCGCTGTCTCTCGCTCTCGCTGTCTCTCGCTGTCTCTCGCTCTCGCTGTCTCTCGCTCTCTCTGTCTCTCGCCCTCTCGCCCTCTCTGTCTCTCGCTCTCTCTGTCTCTCGCTCTCTCTGTCTCTCGCTCTCTCTGTCTCTCGCTCTCTCTGTCTCTCGCTCTCTCTGTCTCTCGCCCTCTCTGTCTCTCGCTCTCTCTGTCTCTCGCTGTCTCTGTCTCTCGCTGTCTCTCGCCCTCTCTGTCTCTCGCTGTCTCTCGCTCTCGCTGTCTCTCGCTCTCTCTGTCTCTCGCTCTCTCTGTCTCTCGCTCTCTCTGTCTCTCGCTCTCGCTGTCTCTCTGTCTCTCTCTGTCTCTCGCTCTCTCTGTCTCTCGCTCTCTCTGTCTCTCGCCCTCTCTGTCTCTCGCTCTCTGTCTCTCGCTCTCTCTGTCTCTCGCTCTCTCTGTCTCTCGCCCTCTCTGTCTCTCGCTCTCTCTGTCTCTCGCTCTCCCTGTCTCTCGCTCTCGCTGTCTCTCGCTCTCTCTGTCTCTCGCTCTCTCTGTCTCTCGCTCTCGCTGTCTCTCATTCTCTCTGTCTCTCGCTCTCTCTGTCTCTCGCTCTCTCTGTCTCTCGCTCTCGCTGTCTCTCGCTGTCTCTCGCTCTCGCTGTCTCTCGCTCTCTCTGTCTCTCGCTCTCTCTGTCTCTCGCTCTCGCTGTCTCTCTCTCTCTCTGTCTCTCGCTCTCTCTGTCTCTGTCTCTCTCTGTCTCTCGCTCTCGCTGTCTCTGTCTCTCTCTGTCTCTCGCTCTCGCTGTCTCTCGCTCTCGCTGTCTCTCGCCCTCGCTGTCTCTCGCTCTCTCTGTCTCTCGCTCTCTCTGTCTCTCGCTCTCTCTGTCTCTCGCTCTCGCTGTCTCTCGCTCTCTCTGTCTCTCGCTCTCTCTGTCTCTCGCTCTCGCTGTCTCTCGCTCTCTCTGTCTCTCGCTCTCTCTGTCTCTCGCTCTCGCTGTCTCTCTCTCTCTCTGTCTCTCGCTCTCGCTGTCTCTCGCTCTCGCTGTCTCTCGCTCTCTCTGTCTCTCGCCCTCGCTGTCTCTCGCCCTCGCTGTCTCTCGCTCTCTCTGTCTCTCGCCCTCGCTGTCTCTCGCTCTCGCTGTCTCTCGCCCTCGCTGTCTCTCTGTCTCTCGCTGTCTCTCGCTCTCTCTGTCTCTCGCTCTCTCTGTCTCTCGCCCTCTCTGTCTCTCGCTCTCGCTGTCTCTCGCTCTCTCTGTCTCTCGCTCTCTCTGTCTCTCGCTCTCTCTGTCTCTCGCTCTCTCTGTCTCTCGCTCTCTCTGTCTCTCGCTCTCTCTGTCTCTCGCTCTCTCTGTCTCTCGCTCTCTCTGTCTCTCGCTCTCGCTGTCTCTCGCCCTCGCTGTCTCTCGCTCTCTCTGTCTCTCGCTCTCTCTTTCTCTCTCTGTCTCTCGCTCTCTCTGTCTCTCGCTCTCTCTGTCTCTCGCTCTCTCTGTCTCTCGCTCTCGCTGTCTCTCGCTCTCTCTGTCTCTCGCCCTCGCTGTCTCTCGCCCTCGCTGTCTCTCGCTCTCTCTGTCTCTCGCTCTCGCTGTCTCTCGCTCTCTCTGTCTCTCGCTCTCTCTGTCTCTCGCTCTCGCTGTCTCTCTCTCTCTCTGTCTCTCGCTCTCTCTGTCTCTCGCTCTCGCTGTCTCTCGCCCTCGCTGTCTCTCGCTCTCTCTGTCTCTCGCTCTCTCTTTCTCTCTCTGTCTCTCGCTCTCTCTGTCTCTCGCTCTCTCTGTCTCTCGCTCTCTCTGTCTCTCGCTCTCGCTGTCTCTCGCTCTCTCTGTCTCTCGCTCTCGCTGTCTCTCGCTCTCTCTGTCTCTCGCCCTCGCTGTCTCTCGCTCTCTCTGTCTCTCTCTGTCTCTCGCTCTCTCTGTCTCTCGCTCTCGCTGTCTCTCGCTCTCTCTGTCTCTCGCTCTCGCTGTCTCTCGCTGTCTTTCGCTGTCTCTCGCTCTCTCTGTCTCTCGGTCTCTCGCTCTCTCTGTCTCTCGCTCTCGCTGTCTCTCGCTGTCTCTCGCTCTCTCTGTCTCTCGCTCTCTCTGTCTCTCGCTGTCTCTCGCTGTCTCTCGCTGTCTCTCTCTGTCTCTCGCTGTCTCTCGCTGTCTCTCGCTCTCGCTGTCTCGCTCTCGCTGTCTCTCGCTCTCTCTGTCTCTCGCTCTCGCTGTCTCTCGCTCTCTCTGTCTCTCGCCCTCGCTGTCTCTCGCTCTCTCTGTCTCTCGCTCTCGCTCTCGCTGTCTCTCGCTCTCTCTGTCTCTCGCTCTCTCTGTCTCTCGCTCTCGCTGTCTCTCGCTCTCTCTGTCTCTCGCCCTCGCTGTCTCTCGCTCTCTCTGTCTCTCGCTCTCTCTGTCTCTCGCTCTCTCTGTCTCTCGCTCTCTCTGTCTCTCGCTCTCTCTGTCTCTCGCCCTCGCTGTCTCTCGCCCTCGCTGTCTCTCGCTCTCGCTGTCTCTCGCTCTCTCTGTCTCTCGCTCTCTCTGTCTCTCGCTCTCGCTGTCTCTCGCCCTCTCTGTCTCTCGCCCTCGCTGTCTCTCTCTGTCTCTCGCTCTCTCTGTCTCTCGCTCTCTCTGTCTCTCGCTCTCTCTGTCTCTCGCTCTCTCTGTCTCTCGCCCTCGCTGTCTCTCGCTCTCTCTGTCTCTCGCTCTCGCTGTCTCTCTCTGTCTCTCGCTCTCGCTGTCTCTCGCTCTCTCTGTCTCTCGCTCTCGCTGTCTCTCGCCCTCTCTGTCTCTCGCCCTCGCTGTCTCTCGCTCTCTCTGTCTCTCGCTCTCTCTGTCTCTCGCTCTCTCTGTCTCTCTCTGTCTCTCGCTCTCTCTGTCTCTCGCTCTCTCTGTCTCTCGCTCTCTCTGTCTCTCGCTCTCTCTGTCTCTCGCTCTCTCTGTCTCTCGCCCTCGCTGTCTCTCGCCCTCGCTGTCTCTCGCCCTCTCTGTCTCTCGCCCTCGCTGTCTCTCGCTCTCGCTGTCTCTCGCTCTCTCTGTCTCTCGCTCTCGCTGTCTCTCGCCCTCGCTGTCTCTCTGTCTCTCTGTCTCTCGCTCTCTCTGTCTCTCGCTCTCTCTGTCTCTCGCTCTCGCTGTCTCTCGCTCTCTCTGTCTCTCGCTCTCTCTGTCTCTCGCCCTCGCTGTCTCTCGCTCTCTGTCTCTCGCTCTCTCTGTCTCTCGCTCTCTCTGTCTCTCGCTCTCTCTGTCTCTCGCTCTCTCTGTCTCTCGCCCTCGCTGTCTCTCTCTCTCTCGCTCTCTCTGTCTCTCGCCCTCTCTGTCTCTCGCCCTCTCTGTCTCTCGCCCTCTCTGTCTCTCGCTCTCTCTGTCTCTCGCTCTCTCTGTCTCTCGCTCTCTCTGTCTCTCGCTCTCTCTGTCTCTCGCCCTCGCTGTCTCTCGCTCTCTCTGTCTCTCGCTCTCTCTGTCTCTCGCTCTCTCTGTCTCTCGCTCTCTCTGTCTCTCGCCCTCGCTGTCTCTCGCTCTCGCTGTCTCTCGCTCTCTCTGTCTCTCGCTCTCTCTGTCTCTCGCCCTCGCTGTCTCTCTCTGTCTCTCGCTCTCTGTCTCTCGCCCTCGCTGTCTCTCGCTCTCTCTGTCTCTCGCTCTCTCTGTCTCTCGCTCTCTCTGTCTCTCGCTCTCTCTGTCTCTCGCCCTCGCTGTCTCTCGCTCTCGCTGTCTCTCGCTCTCTCTGTCTCTTGCTGTCTCTCGCTCTCGCTGTCTCTCTCTCTCGCTCTCTCTGTCTCTCGCTCTCGCTGTCTCTCGCTGTCTCTCGCCCTCGCTGTCTCTCGCCCTCGCTGTCTCTCGCCCTCGCTGTCTCTCGCTCTCTCTGTCTCTCGCCCTCGCTGTCTCTCGCTCTCTCTGTCTCTCGCTCTCTCTGTCTCTCGCTCTCGCTGTCTCTCGCTCTCTCTGTCTCTCGCTCTCGCTGTCTCTCGCTCTCGCTGTCTCTCGCTCTCTCTGTCTCTCGCTCTCTCTGTCTCTCGCCCTCGCTGTCTCTCGCACTCTCTGTCTCTCGCTCTCTCTGTCTCTCGCTCTCTCTGTCTCTCGCTCTCTCTGTCTCTCGCTGTCTCTGTCTCTCGCTCTCGCTCTCGCTGTCTCTCGCTCTCGCTGTCTCTCGCTCTCTCTGTCTCTCGCTCTCTCTGTCTCTCGCCCTCGCTGTCTCTCGCCCTCGCTGTCTCTCGCTCTCTCTGTCTCTCGCTCTCTCTGTCTCTCGCTCTCTCTGTCTCTCGCTCTCTCTGTCTCTCGCTCTCGCTGTCTCTCGCTCTCTCTGTCTCTCGCTCTCTCTGTCTCTCGCCCTCGCTGTCTCTCGCTCTCTGTCTCTCGCTCTCTCTGTCTCTCGCTCTCTCTGTCTCTCGCTCTCTCTGTCTCTCGCTCTCTCTGTCTCTCGCTCTCTCTGTCTCTCGCCCTCGCTGTCTCTCGCTCTCTCTGTCTCTCGCTCTCTCTGTCTCTCGCTCTCTCTGTCTCTCTCTCTCTCTGTCTCTCGCTCTCTCTGTCTCTCTCTGTCTCTCGCTCTCTCTGTCTCTCGCCCTCGCTGTCTCTCGCTCTCGCTGTCTCTCGCTCTCTCTGTCTCTCGCTCTCTCTGTCTCTCGCCCTCGCTGTCTCTCGCTCTCGCTGTCTCTCGCTCTCGCTGTCTCTCGCTGTCTCTCGCCCTCGCTGTCTCTCGCCCTCGCTGTCTCTCGCTCTCTCTGTCTCTCGCTCTCTCTGTCTCTCGCTCTCTCTGTCTCTCGCTCTCGCTGTCTCTCGCTCTCTCTGTCTCTCGCTCTCTCTGTCTCTCGCTCTCGCTGTCTCTCGCTCTCTCTGTCTCTCGCTCTCGCTCTCTCTGTCTCTCGCTCTCTCTGTCTCTCGCTCTCGCTGTCTCTCGCTCTCTCTGTCTCTCGCTCTCGCTGTCTCTCGCTCTCTCTGTCTCTCGCTCTCTCTGTCTCTCGCTCTCGCTGTCTCTCGCTCTCTCTGTCTCTCGCTCTCTCTGTCTCTCGCTCTCGCTGTCTCTCGCTCTCTCTGTCTCTCGTTCTCTCTGTCTCTCGCTCTCGCTCTCTCTGTCTCTCGCCCTCGCTGTCTCTCGCTCTCTCTGTCTCTCGCTCTCTCTGTCTCTCGCTCTCTCTGTCTCTCGCTCTCTCTGTCTCTCGCTCTCTCTGTCTCTCTCTCTCTCTGTCTCTCGCTCTCGCTGTCTCTCGCTCTCGCTGTCTCTCGCTGTCTCTGTCTCTGTCTCTCTCTGTCTCTCGCTCTCGCTGTCTCTGTCTCTGTCTCTCTCTGTCTCTCGCTCTCGCTGTCTCTCGCTCTCGCTGTCTCTCGCTGTCTCTCGCTCTCTCTGTCTCTCTCTGTCTCTCGCTCTCGCTGTCTCTCGCTCTCTCTGTCTCTCACTCTCTCTGTCTCTCGCCCTCGCTGTCTCTCGCTCTCGCTGTCTCTCGCTCTCTCTGTCTCTCGCTCTCGCTGTCTCTCGCTCTCGCTGTCTCTCGCCCTCTCTGTCTCTCGCTCTCTCTGTCTCTCTCTCTCTCTGTCTCTCGCTCTCGCTGTCTCTCTCTCTCTCTGTCTCTCGCTCTCTCTGTCTCTCGCTCTCGCTGTCTCTGTCTCTCTCTGTCTCTCGCTCTCGCTGTCTCTCGCTCTCGCTGTCTCTCGCTGTCTCTCGCCCTCGCTGTCTCTCTGTCTCTCGCTCTCTCTGTCTCTCGCTCTCGCTGTCTCTCGCTCTCTCCGTCTCTCGCTCTCGCTGTCTCTCGCTCTCGCTGTCTCTCGCTCTCTCTGTCTCTCGCCCTCGCTGTCTCTCGCTCTCTCTGTCTCTCGCTGTCTCTGTCTCTCGCTGTCTCTCGCTCTCTCTGTCTCTCGCTCTCTCTGTCTCTCGCTCTCTCTGTCTCTCGCTCTCTCTGTCTCTCGCTCTCTCTGTCTCTCACTCTCACTGTCTCTCGCTGTCTCTCGCTCTCTCTGTCTCTCGCTCTCTCTGTCTCTCGCTCTCTCTGGCTCTCGCTGTCTCTCGCTGTCTCTCGCTGTCTCTCGCTGTCTCTGTCTCTCTCTGTCTCTCTCTGTCTCTCGCTCTCTCTGTCTCTCGCTCTCGCTGTCTCTGTCTCTCTCTGTCTCTCGCTCTCGCTGTCTCTCGCTCTCGCTGTCTCTCGCTCTCGCTGTCTCTCGCTCTCGCTGTCTCTCGCCCTCGCTGTCTCTCTGTCTCTCGCTCTCTCTGTCTCTCGCTCTCGCTGTCTCTCGCTCTCTCCGTCTCTCGCTCTCGCTGTCTCTCGCTCTCGCTGTCTCTCGCTCTCTCTGTCTCTCGCCCTCGCTGTCTCTCGCTCTCTCTGTCTCTCGCTGTCTCTGTCTCTCGCTGTCTCTCGCTCTCTCTGTCTCTCGCTCTCTCTGTCTCTCGCTCTCTCTGTCTCTCGCTCTCTCTGTCTCTCGCTCTCTCTGTCTCTCACTCTCACTGTCTCTCGCTGTCTCTCGCTCTCTCTGTCTCTCGCTCTCTCTGTCTCTCGCTCTCTCTGGCTCTCGCTGTCTCTCGCTGTCTCTCGCTCTCTCTGTCTCTCTCTGTCTCTCGCTCTCTCTGTCTCTCGCTCTCGCTATCTCTCGCTCTCGCTGTCTCTCGCCCTCGCTGTCTCTCGCTCTCGCTGTCTCTCGCTCTCTCTGTCTCTCGCTCTCTCTGTCTCTCGCTCTCTCTGTCTCTCGCTCTCTCTGTCTCTCGCTCTCGCTGTCTCTCGCTCTCGCTGTCTCTCGCTCTCGCTGTGTCTCGCTGTCTCTCGCTCTCTCTGTCTCTCGCTCTCTCTGTCTCTCGCTCTCTCTGTCTCTCGCTCTCTCTGTCTCTCGCTCTCTCTGTCTCTGGCTCTCGCTGTCTCTCGCTGTCTCTCGCTCTCTCTGTCTCTCTCTGTCTCTCGCTCTCGCTGTCTCTCGCTCTCTCTGTCTCTCGCTCTCGCTGTCTCTCGCTCTCGCTGTCTCTCGCCCTCGCTGTCTCTCGCCCTCGCTGTCTCTCGCTCTCTCTGTCTCTCGCTCTCTCTGTCTCTCGCTCTCTCTGTCTCTCGCTCTCTCTGTCTCTCGCTCTCGCTGTCTCTCGCTCTCGCTGTCTCTCGCTCTCTCTGTCTCTCGCTCTCGCTGTCTCTCGCTCTCTCTGTCTCTCGCTCTCGCTGTCTCTCGCTCTCGCTGTCTCTCGCTCTCGCTGTCTCTCGCTCTCGCTGTCTCTCGCTCTCGCTGTCTCTCGCTCTCGCTGTCTCTCGCTCTCTCTGTCTCTCGCTCTCTCTGTCTCTCGCTCTCGCTGTCTCTCGCTCTCTCTGTCTCTCGCTCTCTCTGTCTCTCGCTCTCTCTGTCTCTCTCTGTCTCTGTCTCTCTCTGTCTCTCGCTCTCGCTGTCTCTGTCTCTCTCTGTCTCTCGCTCTCGCTGTCTCTCGCTCTCGCTGTCTCTCGCTGTCTCTCGCCCTCGCTGTCTCTCGCTCTCTCTGTCTCTCGCTCTCTCTGTCTCTCGCTCTCTCTGTCTCTCGCTCTCGCTGTCTCTCGCTCTCTCTGTCTCTCGCCCTCGCTGTCTCTCGCTCTCTCTGTCTCTCGCTCTCTCTGTCTCTCGCTCTCTCTGTCTCTCGCTCTCTCTGTCTCTCGCTCTCGCTGTCTCTCTCTCTCTCTGTCTCTCGCTCTCGCTGTCTCTCGCTCTCGCTGTCTCTCGCCCTCGCTGTCTCTCGCCCTCGCTGTCTCTCGCTCTCTCTGTCTCTCGCTCTCTCTGTCTCTCGCTCTCTCTGTCTCTCGCTGTCTCTCGCTCTCTCTGTCTCTCGCCCTCGCTGTCTCTCGCTCTCTCTGTCTCTCGCTCTCGCTGTCTCTCGCTCTCTCTGTCTCTCGCTCTCGCTGTCTCTCGCCCTCGCTGTCTCTCGCTCTCGCTGTCTCTCGCCCTCGCTGTCTCTCGCTCTCTCTGTCTCTCGCTGTCTCTGTCTCTCGCTGTCTCTCGCTCTCTCTGTCTCTCGCTCTCTCTGTCTCTCGCTCTCTCTGTCTCTCGCTGTCTCTCGCTCTCGCTGTCTCTGTCTCTCGCTCTCGCTGTCTCTCTCTCTCTCTCTGTCGCTCTCTCTCTCTGTCTCTCGCTCTCTCTGTCTCTCGCTCTCTCTGTCTCTCGCTGTCTCTCGCTCTCTCTGTCTCTCGCTCTCTCTGTCTCTCGCTGTCTCTCGCTCTCTCTGTCTCTCGCTCTCGCTGTCTCTCGCTCTCTCTGTCTCTCGCCCTCGCTGTCTCTCGCTCTCGCTGTCTCTCGCTCTCGCTGTCTCTCGCCCTCGCTGTCTCTCGCTCTCTCTGTCTCTCGCTGTCTCTCGCTCTCTCTGTCTCTCGCTCTCGCTGTCTCTGTCTCTCTCTCTCTCTGTCTCTCGCCCTCGCTGTCTCTCGCCCTCGCTGTCTCTCGCTCTCGCTGTCTCTCGCTCTCGCTGTCTCTCGCCCTCGCTGTCTCTCGCTCTCGCTGTCTCTCGCTCTCGCTGTCTCTCGCTCTCGCTGTCTCTCGCCCTCGCTATCTCTCGCTCTCGCTGTCTCTCGCTCTCTCTGTCTCTCGCTCTCTCTGTCTCTCGCTCTCCCTGTCTCTCGCCCTCGCTGTCTCTCGCTCTCTCTGTCTCTCGCTCTCTCTGTCTCTCGCTCTCTCTGTCTCTCGCTCTCTCTGTCTCTCGCTCTCGCTGTCTCTCGCTCTCTCTGTCTCTCGCTCTCTCTGTCTCTCGCACTCTCTGTCTCTCGCCCTCGCTGTCTCTAGCTCTCGCTGTCTCTCGCTGTCTCTCTCTCTCTCTGTCTCTCGCTCTCTCTGTCTCTCGCTCTCGCTGTCTCTCGCTCTCGCTGTCTCTCGCTCTCTCTGTCTCTCGCTCTCGCTGTCTCTCGCTGTCTCTCGCTCTCTCTGTCTCTCGCTCTCTCTGTCTCTCGCTCTCGCTGTCTCTCGCTCTCTCTGTCTCTCGCTGTCTCTGTCTCTCGCTGTCTCTCGCTCTCTCTGTCTCTCGCTCTCTCTGTCTCTCGCTCTCTCTGTCTCTCGCTGTCTCTCGCTCTCTCTGTCTCTCGCTCTCTCTGTCTCTCGCTCTCTCTGTCTCTCGCTCTCTCTGTCTCTCGCTCTCTCTGTCTCTCGCTCTCTCTGGCTCTCGCTGTCTCTCGCTGTCTCTCTCTGTCTCTCGCTCTCTCTGTCTCTCGCTCTCTCTGTCTCTCGCTCTCTCTGTCTCTCGCTCTCGCTGTCTCTCGCTCTCGCTGTCTCTCGCCCTCTCTGTCTCTCGCTCTCTCTGTCTCTCTCTCTCTCTGTCTCTCGCTCTCGCTGTCTCTCTCTCTCTCTGTCTCTCGCTCTCTCTGTCTCTCGCTCTCGCTGTCTCTGTCTCTCTCTGTCTCTCGCTCTCGCTGTCTCTCGCTCTCGCTGTCTCTCGCTCTCGCTGTCTCTCGCTGTCTCTCGCCCTCGCTGTCTCTCTGTCTCTCGCTCTCTCTGTCTCTCGCTCTCTCTGTCTCTCGCTCTCGCTGTCTCTCGCTCTCTCCGTCTCTCGCTCTCGCTGTCTCTCGCTCTCGCTGTCTCTCGCTCTCTCTGTCTCTCGCCCTCGCTGTCTCTCGCTCTCTCTGTCTCTCGCTGTCTCTGTCTCTCGCTGTCTCTCGCTCTCTCTGTCTCTCGCTCTCTCTGTCTCTCGCTCTCTCTGTCTCTCGCTCTCTCTGTCTCTCGCTCTCTCTGTCTCTCACTCTCACTGTCTCTCGCTGTCTCTCGCTCTCTCTGTCTCTCGCTCTCTCTGTCTCTCGCTCTCTCTGGCTCTCGCTGTCTCTCGCTGTCTCTCGCTGTCTCTCGCTCTCTCTGTCTCTCTCTGTCTCTCTCTGTCTCTCGCTCTCTCTGTCTCTCGCTCTCGCTATCTCTCGCTCTCGCTGTCTCTCGCCCTCGCTGTCTCTCGCTCTCGCTGTCTCTCGCTCTCTCTGTCTCTCGCTCTCTCTGTCTCTCGCTCTCTCTGTCTCTCGCTCTCTCTGTCTCTCGCTCTCGCTGTCTCTCGCTCTCGCTGTCTCTCGCTCTCGCTGTGTCTCGCTGTCTCTCGCTCTCTCTGTCTCTCGCTCTCTCTGTCTCTCGCTCTCTCTGTCTCTCGCTCTCTCTGTCTCTCGCTCTCTCTGTCTCTCGCTCTCTCTGTCTCTCGCTCTCTCTGGCTCTCGCTGTCTCTCGCTGTCTCTCGCTCTCTCTGTCTCTCTCTGTCTCTCGCTCTCGCTGTCTCTCGCTCTCTCTGTCTCTCGCTCTCGCTGTCTCTCGCTCTCGCTGTCTCTCGCCCTCGCTGTCTCTCGCCCTCGCTGTCTCTCGCTCTCTCTGTCTCTCGCTCTCTCTGTCTCTCGCTCTCTCTGTCTCTCGCTCTCTCTGTCTCTCGCTCTCGCTGTCTCTCGCTCTCGCTGTCTCTCGCTCTCTCTGTCTCTCGCTCTCGCTGTCTCTCGCTCTCGCTGTCTCTCGCTCTCGCTGTCTCTCGCTCTCGCTGTCTCTCGCTCTCTCTGTCTCTCGCTCTCTCTGTCTCTCGCTCTCGCTGTCTCTCGCTCTCTCTGTCTCTCGCTCTCTCTGTCTCTCGCTCTCTCTGTCTCTCTCTGTCTCTGTCTCTCTCTGTCTCTCGCTCTCGCTGTCTCTGTCTCTCTCTGTCTCTCGCTCTCGCTGTCTCTCGCTCTCGCTGTCTCTCGCTGTCTCTCGCCCTCGCTGTCTCTCGCTCTCTCTGTCTCTCGCTCTCTCTGTCTCTCGCTCTCTCTGTCTCTCGCTCTCTCTGTCTCTCGCTCTCGCTGTCTCTCGCTCTCTCTGTCTCTCGCCCTCGCTGTCTCTCGCTCTCTCTGTCTCTCGCTCTCTCTGTCTCTCGCTCTCTCTGTCTCTCGCTCTCTCTGTCTCTCGCTCTCGCTGTCTCTCTCTCTCTCTGTCTCTCGCTCTCGCTGTCTCTCGCTCTCGCTGTCTCTCGCCCTCGCTGTCTCTCGCCCTCGCTGTCTCTCGCTCTCTCTGTCTCTCGCTCTCTCTGTCTCTCGCTCTCTCTGTCTCTCGCTGTCTCTCGCTCTCTCTGTCTCTCGCCCTCGCTGTCTCTCGCTCTCGCTGTCTCTCGCCCTCGCTGTCTCTCGCTCTCTCTGTCTCTCGCTGTCTCTGTCTCTCGCTGTCTCTCGCTCTCTCTGTCTCTCGCTCTCTCTGTCTCTCGCTCTCTCTGTCTCTCGCTCTCTCTGTCTCTCGCTGTCTCTCGCTCTCGCTGTCTCTGTCTCTCGCTCTCGCTGTCTCTCTCTCTCTCTCTGTCGCTCTCTCTCTCTGTCTCTCGCTCTCTCTCGCTCTCTCTGTCTCTCGCTCTCTCTGTCTCTCGCTGTCTCTCGCTCTCTCTGTCTCTCGCTCTCTCTGTCTCTCGCTCTCTCTGTCTCTCGCTGTCTCTCGCTCTCTCTGTCTCTCGCTCTCGCTGTCTCTCGCTCTCTCTGTCTCTCGCCCTCGCTGTCTCTCGCTCTCGCTGTCTCTCGCTCTCGCTGTCTCTCGCCCTCGCTGTCTCTCGCTCTCTCTGTCTCTCGCTGTCTCTCGCCCTCGCTGTCTCTCGCCCTCGCTGTCTCTCGCTCTCGCTGTCTCTCGCTCTCGCTGTCTCTCGCCCTCGCTGTCTCTCGCTCTCGCTGTCTCTCGCTCTCGCTGTCTCTCGCTCTCGCTGTCTCTCGCCCTCGCTATCTCTCGCTCTCGCTGTCTCTCGCTCTCTCTGTCTCTCGCTCTCTCTGTCTCTCGCTCTCCCTGTCTCTCGCCCTCGCTGTCTCTCGCTCTCTCTGTCTCTCGCTCTCTCTGTCTCTCGCTCTCTCTGTCTCTCGCTCTCGCTGTCTCTCGCTCTCTCTGTCTCTCGCTCTCTCTGTCTCTCGCACTCTCTGTCTCTCGCCCTCGCTGTCTCTAGCTCTCGCTGTCTCTCGCTGTCTCTCTCTCTCTCTGTCTCTCGCTCTCTCTGTCTCTCGCTCTCGCTGTCTCTCGCTCTCGCTGTCTCTCGCTCTCTCTGTCTCTCGCTCTCGCTGTCTCTCGCTGTCTCTCGCTCTCTCTGTCTCTCGCTCTCGCTGTCTCTCGCTCTCTCTGTCTCTCGCTGTCTCTGTCTCTCGCTGTCTCTCGCTCTCTCTGTCTCTCGCTCTCTCTGTCTCTCGCTCTCTCTGTCTCTCGCTGTCTCTCGCTCTCTCTGTCTCTCGCTCTCTCTGTCTCTCGCTCTCTCTGTCTCTCGCTCTCTCTGTCTCTCGCTCTCTCTGTCTCTCGCTCTCTCTGGCTCTCGCTGTCTCTCGCTGTCTCTCTCTGTCTCTCGCTCTCTCTGTCTCTCGCTGTCTCTCGCTTTCTCTGTCTCTCGCTCTCTCTGTCTCTCGCTCTCTCTGTCTCTCGCCCTCGCTGTCTCTCGCTCTCTCTGTCTCTCGCTCTCTCTGTCTCTCGCTCTCTCTGTCTCTCGCTCTCTCTGTCTCTCGCTCTCTCTGTCTCTCGCTCTCGCTGTCTCTCGCTCTCTCTGTCTCTCGCTCTCGCTGTCTCTCGCTCTCGCTGTCTCTCGCTCTCGCTGTCTCTCGCCCTCGCTGTCTCTCGCCCTCGCTGTCTCTCGCTCTCGCTGTCTCTCGCGCTCTCTGTCTCTCGCTCTCTCTGTCTCTCGCTCTCTCTGTCTCTCGCTCTCGCTGTCTCTCGCTCTCGCTGTCTCTCGCTGTCTCTCGCTCTCTCTGTCTCTCGCTCTCTCTGTCTCTCGCTCTCTCTGTCTCTCGCTCTCTCTGTCTCTCGCTCTCTCTGTCTCTCGCTCTCTCTGTCTCTCGCTCTCGCTGTCTCTCGCTCTCTCTGTCTCCCGCTCTCTCTGTCTCTCTCTCTCTCTGTCTCTCGCTCTCGCTGTCTCTCGCCCTCGCTGTCTCTCGCTCTCTCTGTCTCTCGCTCTCGCTGTCTCGCTCTCTCTGTCTCTCGCTCTCGCTGTCTCTCGCTGTCTCTCGCCCTCGCTGTCTCTCGCTCTCTCTGTCTCTCGCTCTCTCTGTCTCTGTCTCTCTCTGTCGCTGTCTCTGTCTCTCTCTGTCTCTCGCTCTCGCTGTCTCTCGCTCTCGCTGTCTCTCGCTGTCTCTCGCCCTCGCTGTCTCTCGCTCTCTCTGTCTCTCGCTCTCTCTGTCTCTCGCTCTCTCTGTCTCTCGCTCTCTCTGTCTCTCGCTCTCGCTGTCTCTCGCTCTCTCTGTCTCTCGCCCTCGCTGTCTCTCGCTCTCTCTGTCTCTCGCTCTCTCTGTCTCTCGCTCTCGCTGTCTCTCGCTCTCGCTGTCTCTCGCTCTCTCTGTCTCTCGCCCTCGCTGTCTCTCGCTCTCTCTGTCTCTCGCTCTCGCTGTCTCTCGCTCTCGCTGTCTCTCGCTCTCGCTGTCTCTCGCCCTCGCTGTCTCTCGCTCTCTCTGTCTCTCGCTCTCTCTGTCTCTCGCTCTCTCTGTCTCTCGCTCTCGCTGTCTCTCGCTCTCGCTGTCTCTCGCGCTCTCTGTCTCTCGCTCTCTCTGTCTCTCGCTCTCTCTGTCTCTCGCTCTCGCTGTCTCTCACTCTCTCTGTCTCTCGCTCTCTCTGTCTCTCGCTCTCTCTGTCTCTCGCTCTCGCTGTCTCTCGCTGTCTCTCGCCCTCGCTGTCTCTCGCTCTCGCTGTCTCTCGCTCTCTCTGTCTCTCGCTCTCTCTGTCTCTCTCTCTCTCTGTCTCTGTCTCTCTCTGTCTCTCGCTCTCGCTGTCTCTGTCTCTCGCTGTCTCTCGCTCTCGCTGTCTCTCGCTCTCGCTGTCTCTCGCTGTCTCTCGCCCTCGCTGTCTCTCGCTCTCTCTGTCTCTCGCTCTCGCTGTCTCTCTCTCTCTCTGTCTCTCGCTCTCGCTCTCTCTGTCTCTCGCTCTCTCTGTCTCTCGCTCTCGCTGTCTCTCTCTCTCTCTGTCTCTCGCTCTCGCTGTCTCTCGCTCTCGCTGTCTCTCGCTCTCTCTGTCTCTCGCCCTCGCTGTCTCTCGCTCTCTCTGTCTCTCGCCCTCGCTGTCTCTCGCTCTCGCTGTCTCTCGCCCTCGCTGTCTCTCTGTCTCTCGCTGTCTCTCGCTCTCTCTGTCTCTCGCTCTCTCTGTCTCTCGCCCTCTCTGTCTCTCGCTCTCGCTGTCTCTCGCTCTCTCTGTCTCTCGCTCTCTCTGTCTCTCTCTCTCTCTGTCTCTCGCTCTCTCTGTCTCTCGCTCTCTCTGTCTCTCGCTCTCTCGCTCTCTCTGTCTCTCGCTCTCTCTGTCTCTCGCTCTCTCTGTCTCTCGCTCTCTCTGTCTCTCGCTCTCGCTGTCTCTCGCTCTCGCTGTCTCTCGCCCTCGCTGTCTCTCGCTCTCTCTGTCTCTCGCTCTCTCTTTCTCTCTCTGTCTCTCGCTCTCTCTGTCTCTCGCTCTCTCTGTCTCTCGCTCTCTCTGTCTCTCGCTCTCGCTGTCTCTCGCTCTCTCTGTCTCTCGCCCTCGCTGTCTCTCGCCCTCGCTGTCTCTCGCTCTCTCTGTCTCTCGCTCTCTCTGTCTCTCGCTCTCTCTGTCTCTCGCTCTCGCTGTCTCTCGCCCTCGCTGTCTCTCGCTCTCTCTGTCTCTCGCTCTCTCTTTCTCTCTCTGTCTCTCGCTCTCTCTGTCTCTCGCTCTCTCTGTCTCTCGCTCTCGCTGTCTCTCGCTCTCTCTGTCTCTCGCTCTCGCTGTCTCTCGCTGTCTCTCGCTCTCTCTGTCTCTCGGTCTCTCGCTCTCTCTGTCTCTCGCTCTCGCCGTCTCTCGCTCTCTCTGTCTCTCGCTGTCTCTCGCTGTCTCTCTCTGTCTCTCGCTGTCTCTCGCTGTCTCTCGCTCTCTCTGTCTCTCGCTCTCGCTGTCTCTCGCTCTCTCTGTCTCTCGCTCTCGCTCTCTCTGTCTCTCGCCCTCGCTGTCTCTCGCTCTCTCTGTCTCTCGCTCTCGCTGTCTCTCGCTCTCTCTGTCTCTCGCTCTCTCTGTCTCTCTCTGTCTCTAGCTCTCTCTGTCTCTCGCCCTCGCTGTCTCTCGCTCTCTCTGTCTCTCGCTCTCTCTGTCTCTCGCTCTCTCTGTCTCTCGCTCTCTCTGTCTCTCGCTCTCTCTGTCTCTCGCCCTCGCTGTCTCTCGCCCTCGCTGTCTCTCGCCCTCGCTGTCTCTCGCTCTCGCTGTCTCTCGCTCTCTCTGTCTCTCGCTCTCTCTGTCTCTCGCTCTCTCTGTCTCTCGCTCTCTCTGTCTCTCGCTCTCTCTGTCTCTCGCTCTCTCTGTCTCTCGCTCTCTCTGTCTCTCGCCCTCGCTGTCTCTCGCTCTCTCTGTCTCTCGCTCTCTCTGTCTCTCGCTCTCTCTGTCTCTCGCTCTCTCTGTCTCTCGCTCTCTCGCTCTCTCTGTCTCTCGCTCTCTCTGTCTCTCGCTCTCTCTGTCTCTCGCCCTCGCTGTCTCTCGCTCTCTCTGTCTCTCGCTCTCGCTGTCTCTCTCTGTCTCTCGCTCTCGCTGTCTCTCGCTCTCGCTGTCTCTCGCTCTCTCTGTCTCTCGCTCTCGCTGTCTCTCGCCCTCTCTGTCTCTCGCCCTCGCTGTCTCTCGCTCTCTCTGTCTCTCGCTCTCTCTGTCTCTCGCTCTCTCTGTCTCTCTCTGTCTCTCGCTCTCTCTGTCTCTCGCTCTCTCTGTCTCTCGCTCTCTCTGTCTCTCGCTCTCTCTGTCTCTCGCCCTCGCTGTCTCTCGCCCTCGCTGTCTCTCGCCCTCTCTGTCTCTCGCCCTCGCTGTCTCTCGCTCTCGCTGTCTCTCGCTCTCTCTGTCTCTCGCTCTCGCTGTCTCTCGCCCTCGCTGTCTCTCTGTCTCTCTCTGTCTCTCGCTCTCTCTGTCTCTCGCTCTCTCTGTCTCTCGCTCCCTCTGTCTCTCGCTCTCTCTGTCTCTCGCCCTCGCTGTCTCTCGCTCTCTCTGTCTCTCGCTCTCTCTGTCTCTCGCTCTCTCTGTCTCTCGCTCTCGCTGTCTCTCGCCCTCGCTGTCTCTCGCTCTTGCTGTCTCTCGCTCTCTCTGTCTCTCGCTCTCTCTGTCTCTCGCCCTCGCTGTCTCTCTCTCTCTCTGTCTCTCGCCCTCTCTGTCTCTCGCGCTCTCTGTCTCTCGCCCTCGCTGTCTCTCGCCCTCGCTGTCTCTCGCCCTCTCTGTCTCTCGCTCTCTCTGTCTCTCGCTCTCTCTGTCTCTCGCTCTCTCTGTCTCTCGCTCTCTCTGTCTCTCGCTCTCTCTGTCTCTCGCCCTCGCTGTCTCTCGCTCTCTCTGTCTCTCGCTCTCTCTGTCTCTCGCTCTCTCTGTCTCTCGCTCTCTCTGTCTCTCGCCCTCGCTGTCTCTCGCTCTCGCTGTCTCTCGCTCTCTCTGTCTCTCGCTCTCTCTGTCTCTCGCCCTCGCTGTCTCTTGCTGTCTCTCGCTCTCGCTGTCTCTCTCTCTCGCTCTCTCTGTCTCTCGCTCTCTCTGTCTCTCGCTCTCGCTGTCTCTCGCTGTCTCTCGCCCTCGCTGTCTCTCGCCCTCGCTGTCTCTCGCCCTCGCTGTCTCTCGCCCTCGCTGTCTCTCGCCCTCGCTGTCTCTCGCTCTCTCTGTCTCTTGCCCTCGCTGTCTCTCGCTCTCTCTGTCTCTCGCTCTCTCTGTCTCTCGCTCTCGCTGTCTCTCGCTCTCTCTGTCTCTCGCTCTCTCTGTCTCTCGCTCTCGCTGTCTCTCGCTCTCGCTGTCTCTCGCTCTCGCTGTCTCTCGCTCTCGCTGTCTCTCGCTCTCTCTGTCTCTCGCTCTCGCTGTCTCTCTCTGTCTCTCGCTCTCGCTGTCTCTCGCTCTCGCTGTCTCTCGCTCTCTCTGTCTCTCGCTCTCGCTGTCTCTCGCCCTCTCTGTCTCTCGCCCTCGCTGTCTCTCGCTCTCTCTGTCTCTCGCTCTCTCTGTCTCTCGCTCTCTCTGTCTCTCGCCCTCGCTGTCTCTCGCTCTCTCTGTCTCTCGCTCTCTCTGTCTCTCGCTCTCTCTGTCTCTCGCTCTCTCTGTCTCTCGCTCTCTCTGTCTCTCGCTCTCTCTGTCTCTCGCTCTCTCTGTCTCTCGCTCTCTCTGTCTCTCGCTCTCGCTGTCTCTCGCTCTCGCTGTCTCTCGCTCTCTCTGTCTCTCGCCCTCGCTGTCTCTCGCCCTCGCTGTCTCTCGCTCTCTCTGTCTCTCGCTCTCTCTGTCTCTCGCCCTCGCTGTCTCTCGCCCTCTCTGTCTCTCGCCCTCTCTGTCTCTCGCTCTCGCTGTCTCTCGCCCTCGCTGTCTCTCGCCCTCGCTGTCTCTCGCTCTCGCTGTCTCTCGCTCTCTCTGTCTCTCGCTCTCTCTGTCTCTCGCTCTCTCTGTCTCTCGCTCTCGCTGTCTCTCGCCCTCTCTGTCTCTCGCCCTCGCTGTCTCTCGCTCTCTCTGTCTCTCGCTCTCGCTGTCTCTCGCTCTCTCTGTCTCTCGCTCTCTCTGTCTCTCGCTCTCTCTGTCTCTCGCTCTCGCTGTCTCTCGCTCTCTCTGTCTCTCGCTCTCGCTGTCTCTCGCTCTCTCTGTCTCTCTCTGTCTCTCGCTCTCTCTGTCTCTCGCTCTCTCTGTCTCTCGCTCTCTCTGTCTCTCGCCCTCGCTGTCTCTCGCTCTCTCTGTCTCTCGCCCTCGCTGTCTCTCGCTCTCTCTGTCTCTCGCCCTCGCTGTCTCTCGCTCTCGCTGTCTCTCGCTCTCTCTGTCTCTCGCTCTCTCTGTCTCTCGCTCTCTCTGTCTCTCGCTCTCTCTGTCTCTCTCTCTCGCTCTCTCTGTCTCTCGCTCTCGCTGTCTCTCGCTCTCGCTGTCTCTCGCCCTCGCTGTCTCTCGCCCTCGCTGTCTCTCGCCCTCGCTGTCTCTCGCCCTCGCTGTCTCTCGCTCTCTCTGTCTCTTGCCCTCGCTGTCTCTCGCTCTCTCTGTCTCTCGCTCTCGCTGTCTCTCGCTCTCTCTGTCTCTCGCTCTCTCTGTCTCTCGCTCTCTCTGTCTCTCGCTCTCGCTGTCTCTCGCTCTCGCTGTCTCTCGCTCTCGCTGTCTCTCGCTCTCGCTGTCTCTCGCTCTCGCTGTCTCTCGCTCTCTCTGTCTCTCGCTCTCTCTGTCTCTCGCCCTCGCTGTCTCTCGCTCTCTCTGTCTCTCGCTCTCTCTGTCTCTCGCTCTCTCTGTCTCTCGCTCTCTCTGTCTCTCGCTCTCTCTCTCTCTCGCTCTCTCTGTCTCTCGCTCTCTCTGTCTCTCGCTCTCGCTGTCTCTCGCTCTCGCTGTCTCTCGCTCTCTCTGTCTCTCGCTCTCGCTGTCTCTCGCCCTCGCTGTCTCTCGCTCTCTCTGTCTCTCGCTCTCTCTGTCTCTCGCTCTCTCTGTCTCTCGCCCTCGCTGTCTCTCGCCCTCTCTGTCTCTCGCTCTCTCTGTCTCTCTGTCTCTCGCCCTCGCTGTCTCTCGCTCTCTCTGTCTCTCGCTCTCTCTGTCTCTCGCTCTCTCTGTCTCTCGCTCTCCCTGTCTCTCGCCCTCGCTGTCTCTCGCTCTCTCTGTCTCTCGCTCTCTCTGTCTCTCGCTCTCTCTGTCTCTCTGTCTCTCTCTGTCTCTCGCTCTCTCTGTCTCTCGCTGTCTCTCGCTCTCTCTGTCTCTCGCTCTCTGTCTCTCGCTCTCGCTGTCTCTCGCTCTCTCTGTCTCTCGCTCTCGCTGTCTCTCGCCCTCGCTGTCTCTCGCTCTCGCTGTCTCTCGCTCTCTCTGTCTCTCGCTCTCTCTGTCTCTCGCTCTCTCTGTCTCTCGCCCTCTCTGTCTCTCGCTCTCTCTGTCTCTCGCTCTCTCTGTCTCTCGCTCTCTCTGTCTCTCTGTCTCTCTCTGTCTCTCGCTCTCTCTGTCTCTCGCTGTCTCTCGCTCTCTCTGTCTCTCGCTCTCTGTCTCTCGCTCTCGCTGTCTCTCGCTCTCTCTGTCTCTCGCTCTCGCTGTCTCTCGCCCTCGCTGTCTCTCGCTCTCGCTGTCTCTCGCTCTCTCTGTCTCTCGCTCTCTCTGTCTCTCGCTCTCTCTGTCTCTCGCCCTCTCTGTCTCTCGCCCTCGCTGTCTCTCGCTCTCTCTGTCTCTCGCTCTCGCTGTCTCTCGCTCTCTCTGTCTCTCGCTCTCTCTGTCTCTCGCTCTCTCTGTCTCTCGCTCTCTCTGTCTCTCGCTCTCGCTGTCTCTCGCTCTCGCTGTCTCTCGCTCTCGCTGTCTCTCGCTCTCTCTGTCTCTCGCTCTCGCTGTCTCTCGCTCTCTCTGTCTCTCGCTCTCTCTGTCTCTCGCTCTCTCTGTCTCTCGCTCTCTCTGTCTCTCGCTCTCTCTGTCTCTCGCTCTCTCTGTCTCTCGCCCTCGATGTCTCTCGCCCTCGCTGTCTCTCGCTCTCGCTGTCTCTCGCTCTCTCTGTCTCTCGCTCTCTCTGTCTCTCGCTCTCTCTGTCTCTCGCTCTCGCTGTCTCTCGCCCTCTCTGTCTCTCGCCCTCGCTGTCTCTCGCTCTCTCTGTCTCTCGCTCTCTCTGTCTCTCGCTCTCTCTGTCTCTCGCTCTCTCTGTCTCTCTCTGTCTCTCGCTCTCTCTGTCTCTCGCTCTCTCTGTCTCTCGCTCTCTCTGTCTCTCGCCCTCGCTGTCTCTCGCTCTCTCTGTCTCTCGCTCTCTCTGTCTCTCGCCCTCGCTGTCTCTCGCCCTCTCTGTCTCTCGCCCTCGCTGTCTCTCGCTCTCGCTGTCTCTCGCTCTCTCTGTCTCTCGCTCTCTCTGTCTCTCGCTCTCTCTGTCTCTCGCCCTCTCTGTCTCTCGCTCTCTCTGTCTCTCGCTCTCTCTGTCTCTCGCTCTCTCTGTCTCTCGCCCTCGCTGTCTCTCTCTCTCTCTGTCTCTCGCTCTCTCTGTCTCTCGCTCTCTCTGTCTCTCGCTCTCTCTGTCTCTCGCCCTCGCTGTCTCTCGCCCTCTCTGTCTCTCGCTCTCTCTGTCTCTCGCTCTCTCTGTCTCTCGCTCTCTCTGTCTCTCGCTCTCTCTGTCTCTCGCTCTCTCTGTCTCTCTCTGTCTCTCGCTCTCTCTGTCTCTCGCCCTCGCTGTCTCTCGCTCTCGCTGTCTCTCGCTCTCTCTGTCTCTCGCTCTCTCTGTCTCTCGCTCTCGCTGTCTCTCGCTCTCGCTGTCTCTCGCTGTCTCTCGCCCTCGCTGTCTCTCGCCCTCGCTGTCTCTCGCCCTCGCTGTCTCTCGCTCTCTCTGTCTCTCGCCCTCGCTGTCTCTCGCTCTCTCTGTCTCTCGCTCTCTCTGTCTCTCGCTCTCTCTGTCTCTCGCTCTCTCTGTCTCTCGCTCTCTCTGTCTCTCGCTCTCGCTGTCTCTCGCTCTCTCTGTCTCTCGTTCTCTCTGTCTCTCGCTCTCTCTGTCTCTCGCTCTCTCGCTCTCTCTGTCTCTCGCCCTCGCTGTCTCTCTCTCTCTCTGTCTCTCGCTCTCTCTGTCTCTCGCTCTCTCTGTCTCTCGCTCTCTCTGTCTCTCGCTCTCTCTCGCTCTCGCTGTCTCTCGCTCTCGCTGTCTCTGTCTCTCGCTCTCGCTGTCTCTCTCTCTCTCTCTGTCGCTCTCTCTCTCTGTCTCTCGCTCTCTCTGTCTCTCGCTCTCTCTGTCTCTCGCTGTCTCTCGCTCTCTCTGTCTCTCGCTCTCGCTGTCTCTCGCTCTCTCTGTCTCTCGCCCTCGCTGTCTCTCGCTCTCGCTGTCTCTCGCTCTCGCTGTCTCTCGCTCTCGCTGTCTCTCGCTCTCGCTGTCTCTCGCTCTCTCTGTCTCTCGCTCTCTCTGTCTCTCGCTCTCGCTGTCTCTCGCTCTCTCTGTCTCTCGCTCTCTCTGTCTCTCGCTCTCTCTGTCTCTCTCTGTCTCTGTCTCTCTCTGTCTCTCGCTCTCGCTGTCTCTGTCTCTCTCTGTCTCTCGCTCTCGCTGTCTCTCGCTCTCGCTGTCTCTCGCTGTCTCTCGCCCTCGCTGTCTCTCGCTCTCTCTGTCTCTCGCTCTCTCTGTCTCTCGCTCTCTCTGTCTCTCGCTCTCGCTCTCTCTGTCTCTCGCCCTCGCTGTCTCTCGCTCTCTCTGTCTCTCGCTCTCTCTGTCTCTCGCTCTCTCTGTCTCTCGCTCTCTCTGTCTCTCGCTCTCGCTGTCTCTCTCTCTCTCTGTCTCTCGCTCTCGCTGTCTCTCGCTCTCGCTGTCTCTCGCTGTCTCTCGCCCTCGCTGTCTCTCGCCCTCGCTGTCTCTCGCTCTCTCTGTCTCTCGCTCTCTCTGTCTCTCGCTCTCTCTGTCTCTCGCTGTCTCTGTCTCTCGCCCTCGCTGTCTCTCGCTCTCTCTGTCTCTCGCTCTCTCTGTCTCTCGCTCTCGCTGTCTCTCGCTCTCTCTGTCTCTCGCTCTCTCTGTCTCTCGCTCTCGCTGTCTCTCTCTCTCTCTCTGTCGCTCTCTCTCTCTGTCTCTCGCTCTCTCTGTCTCTCGCTCTCTCTGTCTCTCGCTGTCTCTCGCTCTCTCTGTCTCTCGCTCTCGCTGTCTCTCGCTCTCTCTGTCTCTCGCCCTCGCTGTCTCTCGCTCTCGCTGTCTCTCGCTCTCGCTGTCTCTCGCCCTCGCTGTCTCTCGCTCTCTCTGTCTCTCGCTGTCTCTCGCTCTCTCTGTCTCTCGCTCTCGCTGTCTCTCGCTGTCTCTGTCTCTCTCTCTCTCTGTCTCTCGCCCTCGCTGTCTCTCGCCCTCGCTGTCTCTCGCTCTCGCTCTCGCTGTCTCTCGCCCTCGCTGTCTCTCGCTCTCGCTGTCTCTCGCTCTCGCTGTCTCTCGCTCTCGCTGTCTCTCGCTCTCTCTGTCTCTCGCTCTCCCTGTCTCTCGCCCTCGCTGTCTCTCGCTCTCTCTGTCTCTCGCTCTCTCTGTCTCTCGCTCTCTCTGTCTCTCGCTCTCTCTGTCTCTCGCTCTCGCTGTCTCTCGCTCTCTCTGTCTCTCGCTCTCTCTGTCTCTCGCACTCTCTGTCTCTCGCCCTCGCTGTCTCTAGCTCTCGCTGTCTCTCGCTGTCTCTCTCTCTCTCTGTCTCTCGCTCTCTCTGTCTCTCGCTCTCGCTGTCTCTCGCTCTCGCTGTCTCTCGCTCTCTCTGTCTCTCGCTCTCGCTGTCTCTCGCTCTCTCTGTCTCTCGCTCTCTCTGTCTCTCGCTCTCGCTGTCTCTCGCTCTCTCTGTCTCTCGCTGTCTCTGTCTCTCGCTGTCTCTCGCTCTCTCTGTCTCTCGCTCTCTCTGTCTCTCGCTCTCTCTGTCTCTCGCTCTCTCTGTCTCTCGCTGTCTCTCGCTCTCTCTGGCTGTCGCTGTCTCTCGCTGTCTCTCTCTGTCTCTCGCTCTCTCTGTCTCTCGCTCTCTCTGTCTCTCGCTCTCTCTGTCTCTCGCCCTCGCTGTCTCTCGCTCTCTCTGTCTCTCGCTCTCGCTGTCTCTCGCTCTCTCTGTCTCTCGCTCTCTCTGTCTCTCGCTCTCTCTGTCTCTCGCTCTCGCTGTCTCTCGCTCTCTCTGTCTCTCGCTCTCGCTGTCTCTCGCTCTCGCTGTCTCTCGCTCTCGCTGTCTCTCGCCCTCGCTGTCTCTCGCCCTCGCTGTCTCTCGCTCTCGCTGTCTCTCGCGCTCTCTGTCTCTCGCTCTCTCTGTCTCTCGCTCTCGCTGTCTCTCGCTCTCGCTGTCTCTCGCTGTCTCTCGCTCTCTCTGTCTCTCGCTCTCTCTGTCTCTCGCTCTCTCTGTCTCTCGCTCTCTCTGTCTCTCGCTCTCTCTGTCTCTCGCTCTCTCTGTCTCTCGCTCTCGCTGTCTCTCGCTCTCTCTGTCTCTCGCTCTCTCTGTCTCTCGCTCTCTCTGTCTCTCGCTCTCGCTGTCTCTCGCCCTCGCTGTCTCTCGCTCTCTCTGTCTCTCGCTCTCGCTGTCTCGCTCTCTCTGTCTCTCGCTCTCGCTGTCTCTCGCTGTCTCTCGCCCTCGCTGTCTCTCGCTCTCTCTGTCTCTCGCTCTCTCTGTCTCTCGCTCTCTCTGTCTCTCTCTCTCTCTGTCTCTCGCTCTCGCTGTCTCTCTCTCTCTCTGTCTCTCGCTCTCTCTGTCTCTGTCTCTCTCTGTCTCTCGCTCTCGCTGTCTCTGTCTCTCTCTGTCTCTCGCTCTCGCTGTCTCTCGCTCTCGCTGTCTCTCGCTGTCTCTCGCCCTCGCTGTCTCTCGCTCTCTCTGTCTCTCGCTCTCTCTGTCTCTCGCTCTCTCTGTCTCTCGCCCTCGCTGTCTCTCGCTCTCTCTGTCTCTCGCTCTCTCTGTCTCTCGCTCTCGCTGTCTCTCGCTCTCGCTGTCTCTAGCTCTCTCTGTCTCTCGCCCTCGCTGTCTCTCGCTCTCTCTGTCTCTCGCTCTCGCTGTCTCTCGCTCTCGCTGTCTCTCGCTCTCGCTGTCTCTCGCCCTCGCTGTCTCTCGCTCTCTCTGTCTCTCGCTCTCTCTGTCTCTCGCTCTCTCTGTCTCTCGCTCTCGCTGTCTCTCGCTCTCGCTGTCTCTCGCGCTCTCTGTCTCTCGCTCTCTCTGTCTCTCGCTCTCTCTGTCTCTCGCTCTCTCTGTCTCTCGCTCTCTCTGTCTCTCGCTCTCGCTGTCTCTCGCTCTCGCTGTCTCTCGCGCTCTCTGTCTCTCGCTCTCTCTGTCTCTCACTCTCTCTGTCTCTCGCTCTCTCTGTCTCTCGCTCTCTCTGTCTCTCGCTCTCGCTGTCTCTCGCTGTCTCTCGCCCTCGCTGTCTCTCGCTCTCGCTGTCTCTCGCTCTCGCTGTCTCTCGCTCTCTCTGTCTCTCGCTCTCTCTGTCTCTCTCTCTCTCTGTCTCTCTCTCTCTCTGTCTCTCGCTCTCGCTGTCTCTCTCTCTCTCTGTCTCTCGCTCTCTCTGTCTCTGTCTCTCTCTGTCTCTCGCTCTCGCTGTCTCTGTCTCTCGCTGTCTCTCGCTCTCGCTGTCTCTCGCTCTCGCTGTCTCTCGCTGTCTCTCGCCCTCGCTGTCTCTCGCTCTCTCTGTCTCTCGCTCTCTCTGTCTCTGTCTCTCGCTCTCGCTGTCTCTCGCTCTCTCTGTCTCTCGCCCTCGCTGTCTCTCGCTCTCTCTGTCTCTCGCTGTCTCTCGCTCTCTCTGTCTCTCGCTCTCTCTGTCTCTCGCTCTCGCTGTCTCTCTCTCTCTCTGTCTCTCGCTCTCGCTGTCTCTCGCTCTCGCTGTCTCTCGCTCTCTCTGTCTCTCGCCCTCGCTGTCTCTCGCTCTCGCTGTCTCTCGCCCTCGCTGTCTCTCTGTCTCTCGCTGTCTCTCGCTCTCTCTGTCTCTCGCTCTCTCTGTCTCTCTCTCTCTCTGTCTCTCTCTCTCTCTGTCTCTCGCTCTCGCTGTCTCTCTCTCTCTCTGTCTCTCGCTCTCTCTGTCTCTGTCTCTCTCTGTCTCTCGCTCTCGCTGTCTCTGTCTCTCGCTGTCTCTCGCTCTCGCTGTCTCTCGCTCTCGCTGTCTCTCGCTGTCTCTCGCCCTCGCTGTCTCTCGCTCTCTCTGTCTCTCGCTCTCTCTGTCTCTGTCTCTCGCTCTCGCTGTCTCTCGCTCTCTCTGTCTCTCGCCCTCGCTGTCTCTCGCTCTCTCTGTCTCTCGCTGTCTCTCGCTCTCTCTGTCTCTCGCTCTCTCTGTCTCTCGCTCTCGCTGTCTCTCTCTCTCTCTGTCTCTCGCTCTCGCTGTCTCTCGCTCTCGCTGTCTCTCGCTCTCTCTGTCTCTAGCCCTCGCTGTCTCTCGCTCTCGCTGTCTCTCGCCCTCGCTGTCTCTCTGTCTCTCGCTGTCTCTCGCTCTCTCTGTCTCTCGCCCTCTCTGTCTCTCGCTCTCGCTGTCTCTCGCTCTCGCTGTCTCTCGCTCTCTCTGTCTCTCGCTCTCTCTGTCTCTCGCTCTCTCTGTCTCTCTCTCTCTCTGTCTCTCTCTCTCTCTGTCTCTCGCTCTCTCTGTCTCTCGCTCTCTCTGTCTCTCGCTCTCTCTGTCTCTCGCCCTCGCTGTCTCTCGCTCTCTCTTTCTCTCTCTGTCTCTCGCTCTCTCTGTCTCTCGCTCTCTCTGTCTCTCGCTCTCTCTGTCTCTCGCTCTCTCTGTCTCTCGCTCTCTCTGTCTCTCGCTCTCGCTGTCTCTCGCTCTCTCTGTCTCTCGCCCTCGCTGTCTCTCGCCCTCGCTGTCTCTCGCTCTCTCTGTCTCTCGCTCTCTCTGTCTCTCGCTCTCTCTGTCTCTCGCTCTCGCTGTCTCTCGCCCTCGCTGTCTCTCGCTCTCTCTGTCTCTCGCTCTCTCTTTCTCTCTCTGTCTCTCGCTCTCTCTGTCTCTCGCTCTCTCTGTCTCTCGCTCTCTCTGTCTCTCGCTCTCGCCGTCTCTCGCTCTCTCTGTCTCTCGCCCTCGCTGTCTCTCGCTCTCTCTGTCTCTCGCTCTCTCTTTCTCTCTCTGTCTCTCGCTCTCTCTGTCTCTCGCTCTCTCTGTCTCTCGCCCTCGCTGTCTCTCGCTCTCTCTGTCTCTCGCTCTCTCTTTCTCTCTCTGTCTCTCGCTCTCTCTGTCTCTCGCTCTCGCTGTCTCTCGCTCTCTCTGTCTCTCGCTCTCGCTGTCTCTCGCTCTCTCTGTCTCTCGCTGTCTCTCTCTGTCTCTCGCTGTCTCTCGCTGTCTCTCGCTCTCTCTGTCTCTCGCTCTCGCTGTCTCTCGCTCTCGCTGTCTCTCGCTCTCGCTGTCTCTCGCTCTCTCTGTCTCTCGCTCTCGCTCTCTCTGTCTCTCGCCCTCGCTGTCTCTCGCTCTCTCTGTCTCTCGCTCTCGCTGTCTCTCGCTCTCTCTGTCTCTCGCTCTCTCTGTCTCTCTCTGTCTCTCGCTCTCTCTGTCTCTCGCTCTCTCTGTCTCTCTCTGTCTCTCGCTCTCTCTGTCTCTCGCTCTCGCTGTCTCTCGCTCTCTCTGTCTCTCGCTCTCTCTGTCTCTCGCTCTCTCTGTCTCTCGCTCTCGCTGTCTCTCGCTCTCTCTGTCTCTCGCCCTCGCTGTCTCTCGCTCTCTCTGTCTCTCGCTCTCTCTGTCTCTCGCTCTCTCTCTCTCTCGCTCTCTCTGTCTCTCGCCCTCGCTGTCTCTCGCCCTCGCTGTCTCTCGCCCTCGCTGTCTCTCGCCCTCGCTGTCTCTCGCTCTCTCTGTCTCTCGCTCTCTCTGTCTCTCGCTCTCTCTGTCTCTCGCTCTCTCTGTCTCTCGCCCTCGCTGTCTCTCGCTCTCTCTGTCTCTCGCTCTCTCTGTCTCTCGCTCTCTCTGTCTCTCGCTCTCTCTGTCTCTCTCTGTCTCTCGCTCTCTCGCTCTCTCTGTCTCTCGGTCTCTCTGTCTCTCGCTCTCTCTGTCTCTCGCCCTCGCTGTCTCTCGCTCTCTCTGTCTCTCGCTCTCGCTGTCTCTCTCTGTCTCTCGCTCTCGCTGTCTCTCGCTCTCGCTCTCTCTCGCTCTCTCTGTCTCTCGCTCTCGCTGTCTCTCGCCCTCTCTGTCTCTCGCCCTCGCTGTCTCTCGCTCTCTCTGTCTCTCGCTCTCTCTGTCTCTCGCTCTCTCTGTCTCTCTCTGTCTCTCGCTCTCTCTGTCTCTCGCTCTCTCTGTCTCTCGCTCTCTCTGTCTCTCGCTCTCTCTGTCTCTCGCTCTCTCTGTCTCTCGCCCTCGCTGTCTCTCGCCCTCGCTGTCTCTCGCCCTCTCTGTCTCTCGCCCTCGCTGTCTCTCGCTCTCGCTGTCTCTGTCTCTCGCTCTCGCTGTCTCTCGCCCTCGCTGTCTCTCTGTCTCTCTGTCTCTCTGTCTCTCTGTCTCTCTCTGTCTCTCGCTCTCTCTGTCTCTCGCTCTCTCTGTCTCTCGCTCCCTCTGTCTCTCGCTCTCTCTGTCTCTCGCCCTCGCTGTCTCTCGCTCTCTCTGTCTCTCGCCCTCGCTGTCTCTCGCTCTCGCTGTCTCTCGCTCTCTCTGTCTCTCGCTCTCTCTGTCTCTCGCTCTCTCTGTCTCTCGCTCTCTCTGTCTCTCGCTCTCGCTGTCTCTCGCCCTCGCTGTCTCTCGCTCTTGCTGTCTCTCGCTCTTGCTGTCTCTCGCTCTCTCTGTCTCTCGCTCTCTCTGTCTCTCGCTCTCTCTGTCTCTCGCCCTCGCTGTCTCTCTCTCTCTCTGTCTCTCGCTCTCTCTGTCTCTCGCCCTCTCTGTCTCTCGCCCTCGCTGTCTCTCGCCCTCGCTGTCTCTCGCCCTCTCTGTCTCTCGCTCTCTCTGTCTCTCGCTCTCTCTGTCTCTCGCTCTCTCTGTCTCTCGCTCTCTCTGTCTCTCGCTCTCTCTGTCTCTCGCCCTCGCTGTCTCTCGCTCTCTCTGTCTCTCGCTCTCTCTGTCTCTCGCTCTCTCTGTCTCTCGCTCTCTCTGTCTCTCGCCCTCGCTGTCTCTCGCTCTCGCTGTCTCTCGCTCTCTCTGTCTCTCGCTCTCTCTGTCTCTCGCCCTCGCTGTCTCTTGCTGTCTCTCGCTCTCGCTGTCTCTCTCTCTCGCTCTCTCTGTCTCTCGCTCTCGCTGTCTCTCGCTGTCTCTCGCCCTCGCTGTCTCTCGCCCTCGCTGTCTCTCGCCCTCGCTGTCTCTCGCCCTCGCTGTCTCTCGCCCTCGCTGTCTCTCGCTCTCTCTGTCTCTCGCCCTCGCTGTCTCTCGCTCTCTCTGTCTCTCGCTCTCTCTGTCTCTCGCTGTCTCTCGCTCTCGCTGTCTCTCGCTCTCGCTGTCTCTCGCTCTCGCTGTCTCTCGCTCTCGCTGTCTCTCGCTCTCTCTGTCTCTCGCTCTCTCTGTCTCTCGCCCTCGCTGTCTCTCGCTCCCTCTGTCTCTCGCTCTCTCTGTCTCTTGCCCTCGCTGTCTCTCGCTCTCTCTGTCTCTCGCTCTCTCTGTCTCTCGCTCTCTCTGTCTCTCGCTCTCGCTGTCTCTCGCTCTCGCTGTCTCTCGCTCTCTCTGTCTCTCGCTCTCTCTGTCTCTCGCCCTCGCTGTCTCTCGCCCTCGCTGTCTCTCGCCCTCTCTGTCTCTCGCTCTCTCTGTCTCTCGCCCTCGCTGTCTCTCGCCCTCTCTGTCTCTCGCCCTCTCTGTCTCTCGCTCTCGCTGTCTCTCGCCCTCGCTGTCTCTCGCTCTCGCTGTCTCTCGCTCTCGCTGTCTCTCGCTCTCTCTGTCTCTCGCTCTCTCTGTCTCTCGCTCTCTCTGTCTCTCGCTCTCGCTGTCTCTCGCCCTCTCTGTCTCTCGCCCTCGCTGTCTCTCGCTCTCTCTGTCTCTCGCTCTTGCTGTCTCTCGCTCTCTCTGTCTCTCGCTCTCTCTGTCTCTCGCTCTCTCTGTCTCTCGCTCTCTCTGTCTCTCGCTCTCTCTGTCTCTCACTCTCTCTGTCTCTCGCTCTCTCTGTCTCTCGCCCTCGCTGTCTCTCGCCCTCGCTGTCTCTCGCTCTCGCTGTCTCTCGCCCTCGCTGTCTCTCGCTCTCTCTGTCTCTCGCTGTCGCTGTCTATCGCTCTCTCTGTCTCTCGCTCTCGCTGTCTCTCGCTCTCTCTGTCTCTCTCTGTCTCTCGCTCTCTCTGTCTCTCGCTCTCTCTGTCTCTCGCTCTCTCTGTCTCTCGCCCTCGCTGTCTCTCGCTCTCTCTGTCTCTCGCCCTCGCTGTCTCTCGCTCTCTCTGTCTCTCGCCCTCGCTGTCTCTCGCTCTCGCTGTCTCTCGCTCTCTCTGTCTCTCGCTCTCTCTGTCTCTCGCTCTCTCTGTCTCTCGCTCTCTCTGTCTCTCGCTGTCTCTCGCCCTCGCTGTCTCTCGCCCTCGCTGTCTCTCGCTCTCTCTGTCTCTCGCTCTCTCTGTCTCTCGCTCTCTCTGTCTCTCGCTCTCTCTGTCTCTCGCCCACGCTGTCTCTCGCTCTCTCTGTCTCTCGCCCTCGCTGTCTCTCGCTCTCGCTGTCTCTCGCTCTCTCTGTCTCTCGCTCTCTCTGTCTCTCGCTCTCTCTGTCTCTCGCCCTCGCTGTCTCTCGCTCTCTCTGTCTCTCGCTCTCTCGCTCTCTCTGTCTCTCGCCCTCGCTGTCTCTCGCTCTCTCTGTCTCTCGCTCTCTCTGTCTCTCGCTCTCTCTGTCTCTCGCTCTCCCTGTCTCTCGCTCTCCCTGTCTCTCGCTCTCCCTGTCTCTCGCCCTCGCTGTCTCTCGCTCTCTCTGTCTCTCGCTCTCTCTGTCTCTCTGTCTCTCTCTGTCTCTCGCTCTCTCTGTCTCTCGCTGTCTCTCGCTCTCTCTGTCTCTCGCTCTCTGTCTCTCGCTCTCGCTGTCTCTCGCTCTCGCTGTCTCTCGCTCTCTCTGTCTCTCGCTCTCGCTGTCTCTCGCCCTCGCTGTCTCTCGCTCTCGCTGTCTCTCGCTCTCTCTGTCTCTCGCTCTCTCTGTCTCTCGCTCTCTCTGTCTCTCGCCCTCTCTGTCTCTCGCCCTCGCTGTCTCTCGCTCTCTCTGTCTCTCGCTCTCGCTGTCTCTCGCTCTCTCTGTCTCTCGCTCTCTCTGTCTCTCGCTCTCTCTGTCTCTCGCTCTCTCTGTCTCTCGCCCTCGCTGTCTCTCGCTCTCTCTGTCTCTCGCTCTCGCTGTCTCTCGCTCTCTCTGTCTCTCGCTCTTGCTGTCTCTCGCTCTCTCTGTCTCTCGCTCTCTCTGTCTCTCGCTCTCTCTGTCTCTCGCTCTCTCTGTCCCTCGCTCTCTCTGTCTCTCGCTCTCTCTGTCTCTCGCCCTCGATGTCTCTCGCCCTCGCTGTCTCTCGCTCTCGCTGTCTCTCGCTCTCTCTGTCTCTCGCTCTCTCTGTCTCTCGCTCTCTCTGTCTCTCGCTCTCTCTGTCTCTCGCTCTCGCTGTCTCTCGCTCTCTCTGTCTCTCGCTCTCTCTGTCTCTCTCTGTCTCTCGCTCTCTCTGTCTCTCGCTCTCTCTGTCTCTCGCTCTCTCTGTCTCTCGCCCTCGCTGTCTCTCGCTCTCTCTGTCTCTCGCTCTCTCTGTCTCTCGCCCTCGCTGTCTCTCGCTCTCTCTGTCTCTCGCCCTCGCTGTCTCTCGCTCTCGCTGTCTCTCGCTCTCTCTGTCTCTCGCTCTCTCTGTCTCTCGCTCTCTCTGTCTCTCGCCCTCGCTGTCTCTCGCTCTCTCTGTCTCTCGCTCTCTCTGTCTCTCGCTCTCTCTGTCTCTCGCTCTCTCTGTCTCTCGCTCTCGCTCTCTCTGTCTCTCGCTCTCTCTGTCTCTCGCTCTCTCTGTCTCTCGCTCTCTCTGTCTCTCGCTCTCTCTGTCTCTCGCCCTCGCTGTCTCTCGCTCTCTCTGTCTCTCGCTCTCTCTGTCTCTCGCCCTCGCTGTCTCTCGCCCTCGCTGTCTCTCGCTCTCTCTGTCTCTCGCTCTCTCTGTCTCTCGCTCTCTCTGTCTCTCGCTCTCTCTGTCTCTCGCCCTCGCTGTCTCTCGCCCTCTCTGTCTCTCGCTCTCTCTGTCTCTCGCTCTCTCTGTCTCTCGCTCTCTCTGTCTCTCTCTGTCTCTCGCTCTCTCTGTCTCTCGCCCTCGCTGTCTCTCGCTCTCGCTGTCTCTCGCTCTCTCTGTCTCTCGCTCTCTCTGTCTCTCGCTCTCGCTGTCTCTCGCTCTCGCTGTCTCTCGCTGTCTCTCGCCCTCGCTGTCTCTCGCCCTCGCTGTCTCTCGCCCTCGCTGTCTCTCGCTCTCTCTGTCTCTCGCCCTCGCTGTCTCTCGCTCTCTCTGTCTCTCGCTCTCTCTGTCTCTCGCTCTCTCTGTCTCTCGCTCTCTCTGTCTCTCGCTCTCGCTGTCTCTCGCTCTCTCTGTCTCTCGCTCTCTCTGTCTCTCGTTCTCTCTGTCTCTCGCTCTCGCTGTCTCTCGCTCTCTCTGTCTCTCGCTCTCTCGCTCTCTCTGTCTCTCGCCCTCGCTGTCTCTCGCTCTCTCTGTCTCTTGCTCTCTCTGTCTCTCGCTCTCTCTGTCTCTCGCTCTCTCTGTCTCTCGCTCTCTCTGTCTCTCGCCCTCGCTGTCTCTCGCTCTCTCTGTCTCTCGCCCTCGCTGTCTCTCGCTCTCTCTGTCTCTCTCTGTCTCTCGCTCTCTCTGTCTCTCGCTCTCTCTGTCTCTCTCTGTCTCTCGCTCTCTCTGTCTCTCGCTCTCTCTGTCTCTCGCTCTCTCTGTGTCTCGCTGTCTCTCTCTCTCTCTGTCTCTCGCTCTCTCTGTCTCTCGCCCTCGCTGTCTCTCGCTCTCTCTGTCTCTCGCTCTCTCTGTCTCTCGCTCTCTCTGTCTCTCGCCCTCGCTGTCTCTCGCCCTCGCTGTCTCTCGCCCTCGCTGTCTCTCGCTCTCTCTGTCTCTCGCCCTCGCTGTCTCTCGCCCTCGCTGTCTCTCTGTCTCTCGCCCTCGCTGTCTCTCGCTCTCTCTGTCTCTCGCTCTCTCTGTCTCTCGCCCTCGCTGTCTCTCGCTCTCTCTGTCTCTCGCTCTCTCTGTCTCTCGCTCTCTCTGTCTCTCGCTCTTTCTGTCTCTCGCTCTCTCTGTCTCTCGCTCTCTCTGTCTCTCGCTCTCGCTGTCTCTCGCCCTCGCTGTCTCTCGCCCTCGCTGTCTCTCGCTCTCTCTGTCTCTCGCTCTCTCTGTCTCTCGCTCTCTCTGTCTCTCGCTCTCTCTGTCTCTCGCCCTCGCTGTCTCTCGCTCTCGCTGTCTCTCGCTCTCTCTGTCTCTCGCTCTCTCTGTCTCTCGCCCTCGCTGTCTCTCGCTCTCTCTGTCTCTCGCTCTCTCTGTCTCTCGCTCTCTCTGTCTCTCGCTCTCGCTGTCTCTCGCTCTCGCTGTCTCTCGCTCTCTCTGTCTCTCGCTCTCGCTGTCTCTCGCTCTCGCTGTCTCTCGCTCTCTCTGTCTCTCGCTCTCGCTGTCTCTCGCTCTCGCTGTCTCTCGCTCTCTCTGTCTCTCGCTCTCTCTGTCTCTCGCCCTCGCTGTCTCTCGCTCTCTCTGTCTCTCGCTCTCTGTCTCTCGCTCTCTTTGTCTCTCGCTCTCTCTGTCTCTCGCCCTCACTGTCTCTCGCTGTCCCACGCTGTCTCTCGCTCTCTCTGTCTCTCGCTCTCTCTGTCTCTCGCTCTCTCTGTCTCTCGCTCTCTCTGTCTCTCGCCCTCGCTGTCTCTCGCTCTCTCTGTCTCTCGCTCTCGCTGTCTCTCGCCCTCTCTGTCTCTCGCTGTCTCTCGCAGTCTCTCGCTCTCTCTGTCTCTCGCTCTCTCTGTCTCTCGCTCTCTCTGTCTCTCGCTCTCTCTGTCTCTCGCCCTCGCTGTCTCTTGCTGTCTCTCGCTCTCGCTGTCTCTCGCCCTCGCTGTCTCTCGCCCTCTCTGTCTCTCGCTGTCTCTCGCTCTCGCTGTCTCTCGCCCTCTGTCTCTCGCTGTCTCTCGCTCTCTCTGTCTCTCGCTCTCTCTGTCTCTCGCTCTCTCTGTCTCTCGCTCTCTCTGTCTCTCGCTCTCTCTGTCTCTCGCTCTCTCTGTCTCTCGCTCTCTCTGTCTCTCGCTCTCTCTGTCTCTCGCTCTCGCTGTCTCTCGCCCTCTCTGTCTCTCGCTGTCTCTCGCTGTCTCTCGCTCTCTCTGTCTCTCGCTCTCTCTGTCTCTCGCTCTCTCTCGCTCTCTCTGTCTCTCGCCCTCGCTGTCTCTCGCTCTCTCTGTCTCTCGCTCTCGCTGTCTCTCGCCCTCTCTGTCTCTCGCTGTCTCTCGCTCTCTCTGTCTCTCGCTCTCTCTGTCTCTCGCTCTCTCTGTCTCTCGCCCTCGCTGTCTCTCGCTCTCACTGTCTCTCGCTCTCGCTGTCTCTCGCTCTCGCTGTCTCTCGCTCTCTCTGTCTCTCGCTCTCTCTGTCTCTCGCTCTCTCTGTCTCTCGCTCTCTCTGTCTCTCGCTCTCTCTGTCTCTCGCTCTCTCTGTCTCTCGCTCTCGCTGTCTCTCGCTCTCGCTGTCTCTCGCTGTCTCTGTCTCTCGCTCTCTCTGTCTCTCGCTGTCTCTCGCTGTCTCTCGCTCTCTCTGTCTCTCGCTCTCTGTCTCTCGCTCTCGCTGTCTCTCGCTCTCGCTGTCTCTCGCTCTCTCTGTCTCTCGCTCTCTCTGTCTCTCGCTCTCGCTGTCTCTCGCTCTCTCTGTCTCTCGCTCTCGCTGTCTCTCGCCCACGCTGTCTCTCGCTCTCTCTGTCTCTCGCCCTCGCTGTCTCTCGCTCTCGCTGTCTCTCGCTCTCTCTGTCTCTCGCTCTCTCTGTCTCTCGCTCTCTCTGTCTCTCGCTCTCTCTGTCTCTCGCCCTCGCTGTCTCTCGCTCTCTCTGTCTCTCGCTCTCTCTGTCTCTCGCTCTCTCTGTCTCTCGCTCTCTCTGTCTCTCGCTCTCTCTGTCTCTCGCCCTCGCTGTCTCTCGCTCTCTCTGTCTCTCGCTCTCTCTGTCTCTCGCTCTCTCTGTCTCTCGCTCTCTCTGTCTCTCGCCCTCGCTGTCTCTCGCCCTCTCTGTCTCTCGCTCTCTCTGTCTCTCGCTCTCTCTGTCTCTCGCTCTCTCTGTCTCTCGCTCTCTCTGTCTCTCTCTGTCTCTCGCTCTCTCTGTATCTCGCCCTCGCTGTCTCTCGCTCTCGCTGTCTCTCGCTCTCTCTGTCTCTCGCTCTCTCTGTCTCTCGCTCTCGCTGTCTCTCGCTCTCGCTGTCTCTCGCTCTCGCTGTCTCTCTCTGTCTCTCGCTCTCTCTGTCTCTCGCTCTCTCTGTCTCTCGCTCTCTCTGTCTCTCGCCCTCGCTGTCTCTCGCTCTCTCTGTCTCTCGCTCTCTCTGTCTCTCGCCCTCGCTGTCTCTCGCCCTCGCTGTCTCTCGCTCTCTCTGTCTCTCGCTCTCTCTGTCTCTCGCTCTCTCTGTCTCTCGCTCTCTCTGTCTCTCGCCCTCGCTGTCTCTCGCCCTCTCTGTCTCTCGCTCTCTCTGTCTCTCGCTCTCTCTGTCTCTCGCTCTCTCTGTCTCTCGCTCTCTCTGTCTCTCTCTGTCTCTCGCTCTCTCTGTCTCTCGCCCTCGCTGTCTCTCGCTCTCGCTGTCTCTCGCTCTCGCTGTCTCTCGCTCTCTCTGTCTCTCGCTCTCTCTGTCTCTCGCTCTCGCTGTCTCTCGCTCTCGCTGTCTCTCGCTGTCTCTCGCCCTCGCTGTCTCTCGCCCTCGCTGTCTCTCGTCCTCGCTGTCTCTCGCTCTCTCTGTCTCTCGCCCTCGCTGTCTCTCGCTCTCTCTGTCTCTCGCTCTCTCTGTCTCTCGCTCTCTCTGTCTCTCGCTCTCTCTGTCTCTCGCTCTCTCTGTCTCTCGCTCTCGCTGTCTCTCGCTCTCTCTGTCTCTCGCTCTCTCTGTCTCTCGCTCTCTCTGTCTCTCGCTCTCTCTGTCTCTCGCTCTCTCTGTCTCTCTCTGTCTCTCGCTCTCTCTGTCTCTCGCCCTCGCTGTCTCTCGCTCTCTCTGTCTCTCGCTCTCTCGCTCTCTCTGTCTCTCGCCCTCGCTGTCTCTCGCTCTCTCTGTCTCTCGCTCTCTCTGTCTCTCGCTCTCTCTGTCTCTCGCTCTCTCTGTCTCTCGCCCTCGCTGTCTCTCGCTCTCTCTGTCTCTCGCCCTCGCTGTCTCTCGCTCTCTCTGTCTCTCTCTGTCTCTCGCTCTCTCTGTCTCTCGCTCTCTCTGTCTCTCTGTCTCTCTCTGTCTCTCGCTCTCTCTGTCTCTCGCTCTCTCTGTCTCTCGCTCTCTCTGTGTCTCGCTGTCTCTCTCTCTCTCTGTCTCTCGCTCTCTCTGTCTCTCGCCCTCGCTGTCTCTCGCTCTCTCTGTCTCTCGCTCTCTCTGTCTCTCGCTCTCTCTGTCTCTCGCCCTCGCTGTCTCTCGCCCTCGCTGTCTCTCGCTCTCTCTGTCTCTCGCCCTCGCTGTCTCTCGCCCTCGCTGTCTCTCGCCCTCGCTGTCTCTCTGTCTCTCGCCCTCGCTGTCTCTCGCTCTCTCTGTCTCTCGCTCTCTCTGTCTCTCGCCCTCGCTGTCTCTCGCTCTCTCTGTCTCTCGCTCTCTCTGTCTCTCGCTCTCTCTGTCTCTCGCTCTTTCTGTCTCTCGCTCTCTCTGTCTCTCGCTCTCTCTGTCTCTCGCTCTCGCTGTCTCTCGCCCTCGCTGTCTCTCGCCCTCGCTGTCTCTCGCTCTCTCTGTCTCTCGCTCTCTCTGTCTCTCGCTCTCTCTGTCTCTCGCTCTCTCTGTCTCTCGCCCTCGCTGTCTCTCGCTCTCGCTGTCTCTCGCTCTCTCTGTCTCTCGCTCTCTCTGTCTCTCGCCCTCGCTGTCTCTCGCTCTCTCTGTCTCTCGCTCTCTCTGTCTCTCGCTCTCGCTGTCTCTCGCTCTCGCTGTCTCTCGCTCTCTCTGTCTCTCGCTCTCGCTGTCTCTCGCTCTCTCTGTCTCTCTCTCTCGCTGTCTCTCGCTCTCGCTGTCTCTCGCTCTCTCTGTCTCTCGCTCTCTCTGTCTCTCGCCCTCGCTGTCTCTCGCTCTCTCTGTCTCTCGCTCTCTGTCTCTCGCTCTCTCTGTCTCTCGCTCTCTCTGTCTCTCGCCCTCACTGTCTCTCGCTGTCCCACGCTGTCTCTCGCTCTCTCTGTCTCTCGCTCTCTCTGTCTCTCGCTCTCTCTGTCTCTCGCTCTCTCTGTCTCTCGCCCTCGCTGTCTCTCGCTCTCTCTGTCTCTCGCTCTCGCTGTCTCTCGCCCTCTCTGTCTCTCGCTGTCTCTCGCAGTCTCTCGCTCTCTCGCTCTCTCTGTCTCTCGCTCTCTCTGTCTCTCGCTCTCTCTGTCTCTCGCTCTCTCTGTCTCTCGCTCTCTCTGTCTCTCGCCCTCGCTGTCTCTTGCTGTCTCTCGCTCTCGCTGTCTCTCGCCCTCGCTGTCTCTCGCCCTCTCTGTCTCTCGCTGTCTCTCGCTCTCGCTGTCTCTCGCCCTCTGTCTCTCGCTGTCTCTCGCTCTCTCTGTCTCTCGCTCTCTCTGTCTCTCGCTCTCTCTGTCTCTCGCTCTCTCTGTCTCTCGCTCTCTCTGTCTCTCGCTCTCGCTGTCTCTCGCCCTCTCTGTCTCTCGCTGTCTCTCGCTGTCTCTCGCTCTCTCTGTCTCTCGCTCTCTCTGTCTCTCGCTCTCTCTGTCTCTCGCTCTCTCTGTCTCTCGCTCTCTCTGTCTCTCGCTCTCTCTGTCTCTCGCCCTCGCTGTCTCTCGCCCTCTCTGTCTCTCGCTCTCGCTGTCTCTCGCCCTCTCTGTCTCTCGCTGTCTCTCGCTGTCTCTCGCTCTCTCTGTCTCTCGCTCTCTCTGTCTCTCGCTCTCTCTGTCTCTCGCTCTCTCTGTCTCTCGCCCTCGCTGTCTCTCGCTCTCTCTGTCTCTCGCTCTCGCTGTCTCTCGCTCTCGCTGTCTCTCGCTCTCTCTGTCTCTCGCTCTCTCTGTCTCTCGCTCTCTCTGTCTCTCGCCCTCGCTGTCTCTCGCTCTCTCTGTCTCTCGCTCTCTCTGTCTCTCGCTCTCTCTGTCTCTCGCTCTCGCTGTCTCTCGCTCTCGCTGTCTCTCGCTGTCTCTGTCTCTCGCTCTCTCTGTCTCTCGCTGTCTCTCGCTGTCTCTCGCTCTCTCTGTCTCTCGCTCTCTGTCTCTCGCTCTCGCTGTCTCTCGCTCTCGCTGTCTCTCGCTCTCTCTGTCTCTCGCTCTCTCTGTCTCTCGCTCTCGCTGTCTCTCGCTCTCTCTGTCTCTCGCTCTCGCTGTCTCTCGCTCTCTCTGTCTCTCGCTCTCTCTGTCTCTCGCTCTCTCTGTCTCTCGCTCTCTCTGTCTCTCGCCCTCGCTGTCTCTCGCCCTCGCTGTCTCTCGCCCTCGCTGTCTCTCGCTCTCTCTGTCTCTCGCTCTCTCTGTCTCTCGCCCTCGCTGTCTCTCGCCCTCGCTGTCTCTCGCTCTCGCTGTCTCTCGCTCTCTCTGTCTCTCGTTCTCTCTGTCTCTCGCTCTCTCTGTCTCTCGCTGTCTCTCGCTGTCTCTCGCCCTCGCTGTCTCTCGCTCTCTCTGTCTCTCTCTCGCTGTCTCTTTCTCGCTGTCTCTCGCTCTCTCTGTCTCTCGCTCTCTCTGTCTCTCCCCCTCGCTGTCTCTCGCCCTCGCTGTCTCTCCCTGTCTCTCCCTGTCTCTCGCTCTCTCTGTCTCTCGCTCTCGCTGTCTCTCGCCCTCGCTGTCTCTCGCTCTCTCTGTCTCTCGCTCTCGCTGTCTCTCGCTCTCTCTGTCTCTCGCTCTCGCTGTCTCTCGCTCTCGCTATCTCTCGCTCTCGCTGTCTCTCCCTCTCTCTGTCTCTCGCTCTCTCTGTCTCTCGCTGTCTCTCGCCGTCTCTCGCCCTCGCTGTCTCTCGCTCTCGCTGTCTCTCGCTCTCGCTGTCTCTCGCTCTCTGTCTCTCGCTCTCTCTGTCTCTCGCTCTCTCTGTCTCTCGCTCTCGCTGTCTCTCGCTGTCTCTCGCTCTCGCTGTCTCTCGCTCTCTCTGTCTCTCGCTCTCTCTGTCTCTCGCTCTCTCTGTCTCTCGCTCTCTCTGTCTCTCGCTCTCTCTGTCTCTCGCTCTCTCAGTCTCTCGCTCTCGCTGTCTCTCGCTCTCTCTGTCTCTCGCTCTCTCTGTCTCTCACTCTCTCTGTCTCTCGCCCTCGCTGTCTCTCGCTCTCGCTGTCTCTCGCTCTCTCTGTCTCTCGCTCTCTCTGTCTCTCGCTCTCGCTGTCCCTCGCTCTCTCTGTCTCTCGCTCTCACTGTCTCTCGCTCTCGCTCTCTCTGTCTCTCGCTCTCTCTGTCTCTCGCTCTCTCTGTCTCTCGCTCTCTCTCTCTCTCTGTCTCTCGCTCTCTCTGTCTCTCGCTGTCTCTCGCTCTCTCTGTCCCTCGCTCTCGCTGTCTCTCGCCCTCTCTGTCTCTCGCTCTCTCTGTCTCTCGCTGTCTCTCGCTCTCTCTGTCCCTCGCTCTCGCTGTCTCTCGCCCTCTCTGTCTCTCGCTCTCTCTGTCTCTCGCTGTCTCTCGCTCTCGCTGTCTCTCGCTCTCGCTGTCTCTCGCTCTCGCTGTCTCTCGCTCTCGCTCTCGCTGTCTCTCGCTCTCGCTGTCTCTCGCCCTCGCTGTCTCTCGCCCTCGCTGTCTCTCGCTCTCTCTGTCTCTCTCTCTGTCTCTCGCTCTCGCTGTCTCTCGCTCTCTCTGTCTCTCGCTCTCGCTCTCTCTGTCTCTCTCTGTCTCTCGCCCTCTCTGTCTCTCGCTGTCTCTCGCTCTCTCTGTCTCTCGCCCTCGCTCTCTCTGTCTCTCGCTCTCGCTGTCTCTCGCTCTCTCTGTCTCTCGCTCTCTCTGTCTCTCGCTCTCGCTCTCTCTGTCTCTCTCTGTCTCTCGCTGTCTCTCGCTCTCTCTGTCTCTCGCCCTCGCTCTCTCTGTCTCTCGCTCTCGCTGTCTCTCGCTCTCGCTGTCTCTCGCTCTCTCTGTCTCTCGCCCTCGCTGTCTCTCGCTCTCTCTGTCTCTCGCTCTCTCTGTCTCTGTCTCTCTCTGTCTCTCGCTCTCTCTGTCTCTCGCTCTCTCTGTCTCTCGCTCTCTCTGTCTCTCGCTCTCTCTGTCTCTCGCTCTCGCTGTCTCTCGCTCTCGCTGTCTCTCGCTCTCTCTGTCTCTCGCTCTCTCTGTCTCTCGCTCTCGCTCTCTCTGTCTCTCTCTGTCTCTCGCTCTCTCTGTCTCTCGCTCTCTCTGTCTCTCGCTCTCGCTCTCTCTGTCTCTCTCTGTCTCTCGCCCTCTCTGACTCTCGCTCTCTCTGTCTCTCGCTGTCTCTCGCTCTCTCTGTCTCTCGCCCTCGCTCTCTCTGTCTCTCGCCCTCTCTGTCTCTCGCTCTCTCTGTCTCTGTCTCTCGCTCTCTCTGTCTCTCGCTCTCTCTGTCTCTCGCTCTCTCTGTCTCTCGCTCTCGCTCTCTCTGTCTCTCTCTGTCTCTCGCTCTCTCTGTCTCTCTGTCTCTCTGTCTCTCGCCCTCGCTGTCTCTCGCTCTCGCTGTCTCTCGCTCTCTCTGTCTCTCGCTCTCTCTGTCTCTCGCTCTCTCTGTCTCTCGCCCTCGCTGTCTCTCTGACTCTCTCTGTCTCTCGCTCTCTCTGTCTCTCGCCCTCGCTGTCTCTCTGTCTCTCTCTGTCTCTCGCTCTCGCTGTCTCTCGCCCTCGCTGTCTCTCGCCCTCGCTGTCTCTCGCCCTCGCTGTCTCTCGCTCTCTCTGTCTCTCGCTCTCTCTGTCTCTCTCTGTCTCGCTCTCGCTGTCTCTCGCTCTCTCTGTCTCTCGCCCTCGCTGTCTCTCGATCTCTCTGTCTCTCGCTCTCTCTGTCTCTCTCTGTCTCGCTCTCGCTGTCTCTCGCCCTCGCTGTCTCTCGCCCTCGCTGTCTCTCGCTCTCTCTGTCTCTCTCGGTCTCGCTCTCGCTGTCTCTCGCCCTCGCTGTCTCTCGCTCTCTCTCTCTCTCGCTCTCTCTGTCTCGCTCTCGCTGTCTCTCGCTCTCTCTGTCTCTCGCCCTCTCTGTCTCTCGCTCTCTCTGTCTCTCTCTGTCTCTCGCTCTCTCTGTCTCTCGCTCTCTCTGTCTCTCGCTCTCGCTCTCTCTGTCTCTCTCTGTCTCTCGCTCTCTCTGTCTCTCTGTCTCTCTGTCTCTCGCCCTCGCTGTCTCTCGCTCTCGCTGTCTCTCGCTCTCTCTGTCTCTCGCTCTCTCTGTCTCTCGCCCTCGCTGTCTCTCTGTCTCTCTCTGTCTCTCTGTCTCTCTGTCTCTCGCCCTCGCTGTCTCTCTGTCTCTCTCTGTCTCTCGCTCTCTCTGTCTCTCGCCCTCGCTGTCTCTCGCCCTCGCTGTCTCTCGCCCTCGCTGTCTCTCGCTCTCTCTGTCTCTCGCTCTCTCTGTCTCTCTCTGTCTCGCTCTCGCTGTCTCTCGCTCTCTCTGTCTCTCGCCCTCGCTGTCTCTCGCTCTCTCTGTCTCTCGCTCTCTCTGTCTCTCTCTGTCTCGCTCTCGCTGTCTCGCTCTCGCTGTCTCTCGCCCTCGCTGTCTCTCGCCCTCGCTGTCTCTCGCTCTCGCTGTCTCTCGCTCTCTCTGTCTCTCGCTCTCGCTGTCTCTCGCTCTCTCTGTCTCTCGCTCTCTCTGTCTCTCGCTCTCGCTGTCTCTCGCTCTCGCTGTCTCTCTGTCTCTCGCTCTCTCTGTCTCTCGCTCTCTCTGTCTCTCGCTCTCGCTGTCTCTCTGTCTCTCGCTCTCTCTGTCTCTCGCTCTCGCTGTCTCTCGCTCTCGCTGTCTCTCGCTCTCTCTGTCTCTCTCTCGCTGTCTCTCGCTCTCGCTGTCTCTCGCTCTCGCTGTCTCTCGCCCTCGCTGTCTCTCGCCCTCGCTGTCTCTCGCTCTCTCTGTCTCTCGCTGTCTCTCGCTCTCGCTGTCTCTCGCCCTCGCTGTCTCTCGCCCTCGCTGTCTCTCGCTCTCTCTGTCTCTCGCTCTCGCTGTCTCTCGCTCTCGCTGTCTCTCGCTCTCTCTGTCTCTCGCCCTCGCTGTCTCTCGCCCTCGCTGTCTCTCGCTCTCTCTGTCTCTCGCTCTCGCTGTCTCTCGCTCTCGCTGTCTCTCGCTCTCTCTGTCTCTCGCTCTCGCTGTCTCTCGCTCTCGCTGTCTCTCGCTCTCGCTGTCTCTCGCTCTCGCTGTCTCTCGCTCTCTCTGTCTCTCGCTCTCTCTGTCTCTCGCTCTCGCTGTCTCTCGCTCTCGCTGTCTCTCGCTCTCGCTGTCTCTCGCTCTCTCTGTCTCTCGCTGTCTCTCGCTCTCTCTGTCTCTCGCTCTCGCTGTCTCTCGCTCTCGCTGTCTCTCGCTCTCGCTGTCTCTCGCTCTCTCTGTCTCTCGCTGTCTCTCGCTCTCTCTGTCTCTCGCTCTCGCTGTCTCTCGCTCTCTCTGTCTCTCGCTCTCTCTGTCTCTCGCTCTCGCTGTCTCTCGCTGTCTCTCGCTCTCGCTGTCTCTCGCTCTCGCTGTCTCTCGCTCTCTCTGTCTCTCGCTGTCTCTCGCTCTCTCTGTCTCTCGCCCTCGCTGTCTCTCGCTGTCTCTCGCTCTCGCTGTCTCTCGCTCTCTCTGTCTCTCGCTCTCGCTGTCTCTCGCCCTCGCTGTCTCTCGCTCTCGCTGTCTCTCGCTCTCGCTGTCTCTCGCTCTCGCTGTCTCTCGCTCTCTCTGTCTCTCGCTCTCGCTGTCTCTCGCCCTCGCTGTCTCTCGCTCTCTCTGTCTCTCGCTCTCGCTGTCTCTCGCCCTCGCTGTCTCTCGCTGTCTCTCGCTCGCTGTCTCTCGCTCTCTCTGTCTCTCGCTCTCTCTGTCTCTCGCCCTCGCTGTCTCTCGCTCTCTCTGTCTCTCGCTCTCTCTGTCTCTCGCTCTCTCTGTCTCTCGCCCTCGCTGTCTCTCGCCCTCTCTGTCTCTCGCTCTCTCTGTCTCTCGCTCTCTCTGTCTCTCGCTCTCTCTGTCTCTCGCTCTCTCTGTCTCTCGCTCTCTCTGTCTCTCGCTCTCGCTGTCTCTCGCTCTCGCTGTCTCTCGCTCTCTCTGTCTCTCGCTCTCTCTGTCTCTCGCCCTCGCTGTCTCTCGCTCTCGCTGTCTCTCGCTCTCTCTGTCTCTCGCTCTCTCTGTCTCTCGCTCTCTCTGTCTCTCGCCCTCGCTGTCTCTCGCCCTCGCTGTCTCTCGCCCTCGCTGTCTCTCGCTCTCGCTCTCGCTGTCTCTCGCCCTTGCTGTCTCTCGCTCTCTCTGTCTCTCGCTCTCTCTGTCTCTCGCTCTCTCTCTCTCTCGCTCTCTCGCTGTCTCTCTCTCTCTCTGTCTCTCGCTCTCTCTGTCTCTCGCCCTCGCTGTCTCTCGCTCTCTCTGTCTCTCGCTCTCGCTGTCTCTCTCTCTCTCTGTCTCTCGCTCTCTCTGTCTCTCGCTCTCGCTGTCTCTCGCTCTCGCTGTCTCTCGCTCTCTCTGTCTCTCGCTCTCTCTGTCTCTCGCTCTCGCTCTCTCTGTCTCTCGCCCTCTCTGTCTCTCGCTCTCTCTGTCTCTCGCTGTCTCTCGCTCTCTCTGTCTCTCGCCCTCGCTCTCTCTGTCTCTCGCCCTCTCTGTCTCTCGCTCTCTCTGTCTCTCTCTGTCTCTCGCTCTCTCTGTCTCTCGCTCTCTCTGTCTCTCGCTCTCGCTCTCTCTGTCTCTCGCTCTCTCTGTCTCTCTGTCTCTCTGTCTCTCGCCCTCGCTGTCTCTCGCTCTCGCTGTCTCTCGCTCTCTCTGTCTCTCGCTCTCTCTGTCTCTCGCCCTCGCTGTCTCTCTGTCTCTCTCTGTCTCTCGCTCTCTCTGTCTCTCGCCCTCGCTGTCTCTCTGTCTCTCTCTGTCTCTCGCTCTCTCTGTCTCTCGCCCTCGCTGTCTCTCGCCCTCGCTGTCTCTCGCTCTCTCTGTCTCTCGCTCTCTCTGTCTCTCTCTGTCTCGCTCTCGCTGTCTCTCGCCCTCGCTGTCTCTCGCCCTCGCTGTCTCTCGCTCTCTCTGTCTCTCGCTCTCTCTGTCTCGCTCTCGCTGTCTCTCGCTCTCTCTGTCTCTCGCCCTCTCTGTCTCTCGCTCTCTCTGTCTCTCTCTGTCTCTCGCTCTCTCTGTCTCTCGCTCTCTCTGTCTCTCGCTCTCGCTCTCTCTGTCTCTCTCTGTCTCTCGCTCTCTCTGTCTCTCTGTCTCTCTGTCTCTCGCCCTCGCTGTCTCTCGCTCTCGCTGTCTCTCGCTCTCTCTGTCTCTCGCTCTCTCTGTCTCTCGCCCTCGCTGTCTCTCTGTCTCTCTCTGTCTCTCTGTCTCTCTGTCTCTCGCTCTCTCTGTCTCTCGCTGTCTCTCGCCCTCGCTGTCTCTCGCTCTCTCTGTCTCTCTCTGTCTCGCTCTCGCTGTCTCTCGCTCTCTCTGTCTCTCGCCCTCGCTGTCTCTCGCTCTCTCTGTCTCTCGCTCTCTCTGTCTCTCTCTGTCTCGCTCTCGCTGTCTCGCTCTCGCTGTCTCTCGCCCTCGCTGTCTCTCGCCCTCGCTGTCTCTCGCTCTCGCTGTCTCTCGCTCTCTCTGTCTCTCGCTCTCGCTGTCTCTCGCTGTCTCTCGCTCTCTCTGTCTCTCGCTCTCTCTGTCTCTCGCTCTCTCTGTCTCTCGCTCTCTCTGTCTCTCGCTCTCTCTGTCTCTCGCTCTCTCTGTCTCTCGCTCTCTCTGTCTCTCGCTCTCTCTGTCTCTCGCTCTCTCTGTCTCTCGCTCTCGCTGTCTCTCGCTCTCGCTGTCTCTCGCTCTCTCTGTCTCTCGCTCTCTCTGTCTCTCGCCCTCGCTGTCTCTCGCTCTCGCTGTCTCTCGCTCTCTCTGTCTCTCGCTCTCTCTGTCTCTCGCTCTCTCTGTCTCTCGCTCTCTCTGTCTCTCGCCCTCGCTGTCTCTCGCCCTCGCTGTCTCTCGCTCTCGCTGTCTCTCGCTCTCGCTGTCTCTCGCCCTTGCTGTCTCTCGCTCTCTCTGTCTCTCGCTCTCTCTGTCTCTCGCTCTCTCTGTCTCTCGCTCTCTCGCTGTCTCTCTCTCTCTCTGTCTCTCGCTCTCTCTGTCTCTCGCCCTCGCTGTCTCTCGCTCTCTCTGTCTCTCGCTCTCGCTGTCTCTCTCTCTCTCTGTCTCTCGCTCTCTCTGTCTCTCGCTCTCGCTGTCTCTCGCTCTCTCTGTCTCTCGCTCTCTCTGTCTCTCGCTCTCTCTGTCTCTCGCTCTCTCTGTCTCTCTGTCTCTCTGTCTCTCGCCCTCGCTGTCTCTCGCCCTCGCTGTCTCTCGCTCTCGCTGTCTCTCGCTCTCTCTGTCTCTCGCTCTCTCTGTCTCTCGCCCTCGCTGTCTCTCTGTCTCTCTCTGTCTCTCGCTCTCTCTGTCTCTCGCCCTCGCTGTCTCTCGCCCTCGCTGTCTCTCGCCCTCGCTGTCTCTCGCTCTCTCTGTCTCTCGCTCTCTCTGTCTCTCTGTCTCTCTGTCTCTCGCCCTCGCTGTCTCTCGCCCTCGCTGTCTCTCGCTCTCGCTGTCTCTCGCTCTCTCTGTCTCTCGCTCTCTCTGTCTCTCGCCCTCGCTGTCTCTCTGTCTCTCTCTGTCTCTCGCTCTCTCTGTCTCTCGCCCTCGCTGTCTCTCGCCCTCGCTGTCTCTCGCCCTCGCTGTCTCTCGCTCTCTCTGTCTCTCGCTCTCTCTGTCTCTCGCTCTCTCTGTCTCTCGCGCTCTCTGTCTCTCTCTGTCTCGCTCTCGCTGTCTCTCGCCCTCGCTGTCTCTCGCCCTCGCTGTCTCTCGCTCTCTCTGTCTCTCTCTGTCTCGCTCTCGCTGTCTCTCGCCCTCGCTGTCTCTCGCTCTCTCTGTCTCTCGCTCTCTCTGTCTCGCTCTCGCTGTCTCTCGCCCTCTCTGTCTCTCGCCCTCTCTGTCTCTCGCTCTCTCTGTCTCTCTCTGTCTCTCGCTCTCTCTGTCTCTCGCTCTCTCTGTCTCTCGCTCTCGCTCTCTCTGTCTCTCTCTGTCTCTCGCTCTCTCTGTCTCTCTGTCTCTCTGTCTCTCGCCCTCGCTGTCTCTCGCTCTCGCTGTCTCTCGCTCTCTCTGTCTCTCGCTCTCTCTGTCTCTCGCCCTCGCTGTCTCTCTGTCTCTCTCTGTCTCTCTGTCTCTCTGTCTCTCGCCCTCGCTGTCTCTCTGTCTCTCTCTGTCTCTCGCTCTCTCTGTCTCTCGCCCTCGCTGTCTCTCGCCCTCGCTGTCTCTCGCCCTCGCTGTCTCTCGCTCTCTCTGTCTCTCGCTCTCTCTGTCTCTCTCTGTCTCGCTCTCGCTGTCTCTCGCTCTCGCTGTCTCTCGCTCTCTCTGTCTCTCGCCCTCGCTGTCTCTCGCTCTCTCTGTCTCTCGCTCTCTCTGTCTCTCTCTGTCTCGCTCTCGCTGTCTCTCGCCCTCGCTGTCTCTCGCCCTCGCTGTCTCTCGCTCTCGCTGTCTCTCGCTCTCGCTGTCTCTCGCTCTCTCTGTCTCTCGCTCTCGCTGTCTCTCGCTCTCTCTGTCTCTCGCTCTCTCTGTCTCTCGCTCTCGCTGTCTCTCGCTCTCGCTGTCTCTCTCTCTCTCTGTCTCTCGCTCTCTCTGTCTCTCGCTCTCGCTCTCTCTGTCTCTCTGTCTCTCGCTCTCTCGCTCTCGCTGTCTCTCGCTCTCTCTGTCTCTCTCTCGCTGTCTCTCGCTCTCGCTGTCTCTCGCTCTCGCTGTCTCTCGCCCTCGCTGTCTCTCGCCCTCGCTGTCTCTCGCCCTCGCTGTCTCTCGCTCTCTCTGTCTCTCGCTGTCTCTCGCTCTCGCTGTCTCTCGCCCTCGCTGTCTCTCGCCCTCGCTGTCTCTCGCTCTCTCTGTCTCTCGCTCTCGCTGTCTCTCGCTCTCGCTGTCTCTCGCTCTCTCTGTCTCTCGCCCTCGCTGTCTCTCGCTCTCTCTGTCTCTCGCTCTCGCTGTCTCTCGCCCTCGCTGTCTCTCGCTGTCTCTCGCTCTCGCTGTCTCTCGCTCTCTCTGTCTCTCGCTCTCTCTGTCTCTCGCCCTCGCTGTCTCTCGCTCTCTCTGTCTCTCGCTCTCGCTGTCTCTCGCTCTCTCTGTCTCTCGCTCTCGCTGTCTCTCGCTCTCTCTGTCTCTCGCTCTCTCTGTCTCTCGCTGTCTCTCGCTCTCTCTGTCTCTCGCCCTCGCTGTCTCTCGCCCTCGCTGTCTCTCGCTCTCTCTGTCTCTCGCCCTCGCTGTCTCTCTCTCTCTCTGTCTCTCGCTCTGTCTGTCTCTCGCTCTCTCTGTCTCTCGCCCTCGCTGTCTCTCGCTCTCTGTCTCTCGCTCTCGCTGTCTCTCGCTCTCTCTGTCTCTCGCTCTCTCTGTCTCTCGCTCTCTCTGTCTCTCGCCCTCGCTGTCTCTCTGTCTCTCTCTGTCTCTCGCTCTCTCTGTCTCTCGCTCTCGCTGTCTCTCTGTCTCTCTCTGTCTCTCGCTCTCTCTGTCTCTCTGTCTCTCTCTGTCTCTCGCTCTCTCTGTCTCTCGCTCTCGCTGTCTCTCGCCCTCGCTGTCTCTCGCTCTCGCTGTCTCTCGCCCTCGCTGTCTCTCGCCCTCGCTGTCTCTCTGTCTCTCTCTGTCTCTCGCTCTCTCTGTCTCTCGCTCTCGCTGTCTCTCGCCCTCGCTGTCTCTCGCTCTCGATGTCTCTCGCTCTCGCTGTCTCTCGCTGTCTCTCGCTCTCTCTGTCTCTCGCTCTCGCTGTCTCTCGCCCTCGCTGTCTCTCGCTCTCTCTGTCTCTCGCTCTCGCTGTCTCTCGCCCTCGCTGTCTCTCGCTGTCTCTCGCTCGCTGTCTCTCGCTCTCTCTGTCTCTCGCTCTCTCTGTCTCTCGCCCTCGCTGTCTCTCGCTCTCTCTGTCTCTCGCTCTCTCTGTCTCTCGCTCTCTCTGTCTCTCGCCCTCGCTGTCTCTCGCCCTCTCTGTCTCTCGCTCTCTCTGTCTCTCGCTCTCTCTGTCTCTCGCTCTCTCTGTCTCTCGCTCTCTCTGTCTCTCGCTCTCTCTGTCTCTCGCTCTCTCTGTCTCTCGCTCTCTCTGTCTCTCGCTCTCGCTGTCTCTCGCTCTCGCTGTCTCTCGCCCTCGCTGTCTCTCGCTGTCTCTCGCTCTCTCTGCCTCTCGCCCTCGCTGTCTCTCGCTCTCTCTGTCTCTCGCTCTCTCTGTCTCTCGCTCTCTCTGTCTCTCGCCCTCGCTGTCTCTCGCCCTCTCTGTCTCTCGCTCTCTCTGTCTCTCGCTCTCTCTGTCTCTCGCTCTCTCTGTCTCTCGCTCTCTCTGTCTCTCGCCCTCGCTGTCTCTCGCCCTCGCTGTCTCTCGCCCTCGCTGTCTCTCGCTCTCGCTGTCTCTCGCTCTCTCTGTCTCTCGCCCTCGCTGTCTCTCTCTCTCTCTGTCTCTCGCTCTGTCTGTCTCTCGCTCTCTCTGTCTCTCGCCCTCGCTGTCTCTCGCTCTCTGTCTCTCGCTCTCGCTGTCTCTCGCTCTCTCTGTCTCTCGCTCTCTCTGTCTCTCGCTCTCTCTGTCTCTCGCCCTCGCTGTCTCTCTGTCTCTCTCTGTCTCTCGCTCTCTCTGTCTCTCGCTCTCGCTGTCTCTCTGTCTCTCGCTCTCTCTGTCTCTCTGTCTCTCTCTGTCTCTCGCTCTCTCTGTCTCTCGCTCTCGCTGTCTCTCGCCCTCGCTGTCTCTCGCTCTCGCTGTCTCTCGCCCTCGCTGTCTCTCGCCCTCGCTGTCTCTCTGTCTCTCTCTGTCTCTCGCTCTCTCTGTCTCTCGCTCTCTCTGTCTCTCGCTCTCGCTGTCTCTCGCCCTCGCTGTCTCTCGCTCTCGCTGTCTCTCGCTCTCGCTGTCTCTCGCTCTCGCTGTCTCTCGCTCTCTCTGTCTCTCGCTCTCGCTGTCTCTCGCCCTCGCTGTCTCTCGCTCTCTCTGTCTCTCGCTCTCGCTGTCTCTCGCCCTCGCTGTCTCTCGCTGTCTCTCGCTCGCTGTCTCTCGCTCTCTCTGTCTCTCGCTCTCTCTGTCTCTCGCCCTCGCTGTCTCTCGCTCTCTCTGTCTCTCGCTCTCTCTGTCTCTCGCTCTCTCTGTCTCTCGCCCTCGCTGTCTCTCGCCCTCTCTGTCTCTCGCTCTCTCTGTCTCTCGCTCTCTCTGTCTCTCGCTCTCTCTGTCTCTCGCTCTCTCTGTCTCTCGCTCTCTCTGTCTCTCGCTCTCTCTGTCTCTCGCTCTCGCTGTCTCTCGCTCTCGCTGTCTCTCGCTCTCTCTGTCTCTCGCTCTCTCTGTCTCTCGCCCTCGCTGTCTCTCGCTCTCGCTGTCTCTCGCTCTCTCTGTCTCTCGCTCTCTCTGTCTCTCGCTCTCTCTGTCTCTCGCTCTCTCTGTCTCTCGCTCTCTCTGTCTCTCGCCCTCGCTGTCTCTCGCCCTCGCTGTCTCTCGCCCTCGCTGTCTCTCGCTCTCGCTGTCTCTCGCTCTCTCTGTCTCTCGCTCTCTCTGTCTCTCGCTCTCTCTGTCTCTCGCTCTCTCTGTCTCTCGCCCTCGCTGTCTCTCGCTCTCGCTGTCTCTCGCTCTCGCTGTCTCTCGCTCTCTCTGTCTCTCGCTCTCTCTGTCTCTCGCCCTCGCTGTCTCTCGCCCTCGCTGTCTCTCGCCCTCGCTGTCTCTCGCTCTCGCTGTCTCTCGCTCTCGCTGTCTCTCGCTCTCTCTGTCTCTCGCTCTCTCTGTCTCTCGCTCTCTCTGTCTCTCGCTCTCTCTGTCTCTCGCCCTCGCTGTCTCTCGCTCTCGCTGTCTCTCGCTCTCGCTGTCTCTCGCTCTCTCTGTCTCTCGCTCTCTCTGTCTCTCGCTCTCTCTCCCTCTCTCTCTCGCTGTCTCTCGCTCTCTCTGTCTCTCGCTCTCTCTGTCTCTCGCTCTCTCTCTCTCTCGCTCTCTCGCTGTCTCTCTCTCTCTCTGTCTCTCGCTCTCTCTGTCTCTCGCCCTCGCTGTCTCTCGCTCTCTCTGTCTCTCGCTCTCGCTGTCTCTCTCTCTCTCTGTCTCTCGCTCTCTCTGTCTCTCGCTCTCGCTGTCTCTCGCTCTCGCTGTCTCTCGCTCTCTCTGTCTCTCGCTCTCTCTGTCTCTCGCTCTCGCTCTCTCTGTCTCTCGCCCTCTCTGTCTCTCGCTCTCTCTGTCTCTCGCTGTCTCTCGCTCTCTCTGTCTCTCGCCCTCGCTCTCTCTGTCTCTCGCCCTCTCTGTCTCTCGCTCTCTCTGTCTCTCTCTGTCTCTCGCTCTCTCTGTCTCTCGCTCTCTCTGTCTCTCTGTCTCTCTGTCTCTCGCCCTCGCTGTCTCTCGCTCTCTCTGTCTCTCGCCCTCGCTGTCTCTCTGTCTCTCTCTGTCTCTCGCTCTCTCTGTCTCTCGCCCTCGCTGTCTCTCTGTCTCTCTCTGTCTCTCGCTCTCTCTGTCTCTCGCCCTCGCTGTCTCTCGCCCTCGCTGTCTCTCGCTCTCTCTGTCTCTCGCTCTCTCTGTCTCTCTCTGTCTCGCTCTCGCTGTCTCTCGCCCTCGCTGTCTCTCGCCCTCGCTGTCTCTCGCTCTCTCTGTCTCTCTCTGTCTCGCTCTCGCTGTCTCTCGCCCTCGCTGTCTCTCGCTCTCTCTGTCTCTCGCTCTCTCTGTCTCGCTCTCGCTGTCTCTCGCTCTCTCTGTCTCTCGCCCTCTCTGTCTCTCGCTCTCTCTGTCTCTCTCTGTCTCTCGCTCTCTCTGTCTCTCGCTCTCTCTGTCTCTCGCTCTCGCTCTCTCTGTCTCTCTCTGTCTCTCGCTCTCTCTGTCTCTCTGTCTCTCTGTCTCTCGCCCTCGCTGTCTCTCGCTCTCGCTGTCTCTCGCTCTCTCTGTCTCTCGCTCTCTCTGTCTCTCGCCCTCGCTGTCTCTCTGTCTCTCTCTGTCTCTCTGTCTCTCTGTCTCTCGCCCTCGCTGTCTCTCTGTCTCTCTCTGTCTCTCTGTCTCTCTGTCTCTCGCCCTCGCTGTCTCTCTGTCTCTCTCTGTCTCTCGCTCTCTCTGTCTCTCGCCCTCGCTGTCTCTCGCCCTCGCTGTCTCTCGCTCTCTCTGTCTCTCTCTGTCTCGCTCTCGCTGTCTCTCGCTCTCTCTGTCTCTCGCCCTCGCTGTCTCTCGCTCTCTCTGTCTCTCGCTCTCTCTGTCTCTCTCTGTCTCGCTCTCGCTGTCTCGCTCTCGCTGTCTCTCGCCCTCGCTGTCTCTCGCCCTCGCTGTCTCTCGCTCTCGCTGTCTCTCGCTCTCTCTGTCTCTCGCTCTCGCTGTCTCTCGCTCTCGCTGTCTCTCGCTCTCTCTGTCTCTCGCTCTCTCTGTCTCTCGCTCTCTCTGTCTCTCGCTCTCTCTGTCTCTCGCTCTCTCTGTCTCTCGCTCTCTCTGTCTCTCGCTCTCGCTGTCTCTCGCTCTCGCTGTCTCTCGCTCTCTCTGTCTCTCGCTCTCTCTGTCTCTCGCCCTCGCTGTCTCTCGCTCTCGCTGTCTCTCGCTCTCTCTGTCTCTCGCTCTCTCTGTCTCTCGCTCTCTCTGTCTCTCGCTCTCTCTGTCTCTCGCCCTCGCTGTCTCTCGCCCTCGCTGTCTCTCGCCCTCGCTGTCTCTCGCCCTCGCTGTCTCTCGCTCTCGCTGTCTCTCGCTCTCGCTGTCTCTCGCCCTTGCTGTCTCTCGCTCTCTCTGTCTCTCGCTCTCTCTGTCTCTCGCTCTCTCTGTCTCTCGCTCTCTCGCTGTCTCTCTCTCTCTCTGTCTCTCGCTCTCTCTGTCTCTCGCCCTCGCTGTCTCTCGCTCTCTCTGTCTCTCGCTCTCGCTGTCTCTCTCTCTCTCTGTCTCTCGCTCTCGCTGTCTCTCGCTCTCTCTGTCTCTCGCTCTCTCTGTCTCTCGCTCTCTCTGTCTCTCGCTCTCTCTGTCTCTCTCTGTCTCTCGCCCTCTCTGTCTATCGCTCTCTCTGTCTCTCGCTCTCTCTGTCTCTCTGTCTCTCTGTCTCTCTGTCTCTCGCCCTCGCTGTCTCTCGCCCTCGCTGTCTCTCGCTCTCGCTGTCTCTCGCTCTCTCTGTCTCTCGCTCTCTCTGTCTCTCGCCCTCGCTGTCTCTCTGTCTCTCTCTGTCTCTCGCTCTCTCTGTCTCTCGCCCTCGCTGTCTCTCGCCCTCGCTGTCTCTCGCCCTCGCTGTCTCTCGCCCTCGCTGTCTCTCGCTCTCTCTGTCTCTCGCTCTCTCTGTCTCTCGCTCTCTCTGTCTCTCGCTCTCTCTGTCTCTCTCTGTCTCGCTCTCGCTGTCTCTCGCCCTCGCTGTCTCTCGCCCTCGCTGTCTCTCGCTCTCTCTGTCTCTCTCTGTCTCGCTCTCGCTGTCTCTCGCCCTCGCTGTCTCTCGCTCTCTCTGTCTCTCGCTCTCTCTGTCTCGCTCTCGCTGTCTCTCGCCCTCTCTGTCTCTCGCCCTCTCTGTCTCTCGCTCTCTCTGTCTCTCGCTCTCTCTGTCTCGCTCTCGCTGTCTCTCGCTCTCTCTGTCTCTCGCTCTCGCTGTCTCTCGCTCTCTCTGTCTCTCGCTCTCTCTGTCTCTCGCTCTCTCTGTCTCTCGCTCTCGCTCTCTCTGTCTCTCTCTGTCTCTCGCTCTCTCTGTCTCTCTGTCTCTCTGTCTCTCGCCCTCGCTGTCTCTCGCTCTCGCTGTCTCTCGCTCTCTCTGTCTCTCGCTCTCTCTGTCTCTCGCCCTCGCTGTCTCTCTGTCTCTCTCTGTCTCTCTGTCTCTCTGTCTCTCGCCCTCGCTGTCTCTCTGTCTCTCTCTGTCTCTCGCTCTCTCTGTCTCTCGCCCTCGCTGTCTCTCGCCCTCGCTGTCTCTCGCCCTCGCTGTCTCTCGCTCTCTCTGTCTCTCGCTCTCTCTGTCTCTCTCTGTCTCGCTCTCGCTGTCTCGCTCTCGCTGTCTCTCGCCCTCGCTGTCTCTCGCCCTCGCTGTCTCTCGCTCTCGCTGTCCCTCGCTCTCTCTGTCTCTCGCTCTCGCTGTCTCTCGCTCTCTCTGTCTCTCGCTCTCTCTGTCTCTCGCTCTCGCTGTCTCTCGCTCTCGCTGTCTCTCTCTCTCTCTGTCTCTCGCTCTCTCTGTCTCTCGCTCTCTCTGTCTCTCGCTCTCGCTCTCTCTGTCTCTCTGTCTCTCGCTCTCTCTGTCTCTCGCTCTCGCTGTCTCTCGCTCTCTCTGTCTCTCTCTCGCTGTCTCTCGCTCTCGCTGTCTCTCGCTCTCGCTGTCTCTCGCCCTCGCTGTCTCTCGCCCTCGCTGTCTCTCGCCCTCGCTGTCTCTCGCTCTCTCTGTCTCTCGCTGTCTCTCGCTCTCGCTGTCTCTCGCCCTCGCTGTCTCTCGCCCTCGCTGTCTCTCGCTCTCTCTGTCTCTCGCTCTCGCTGTCTCTCGCTCTCGCTGTCTCTCGCTCTCTCTGTCTCTCGCCCTCGCTGTCTCTCGCTCTCTCTGTCTCTCGCTCTCGCTGTCTCTCGCCCTCGCTGTCTCTCGCTGTCTCTCGCTCTCGCTGTCTCTCGCTCTCTCTGTCTCTCGCTCTCTCTGTCTCTCGCCCTCGCTGTCTCTCGCCCTCGCTGTCTCTCGCTCTCTCTGTCTCTCGCTCTCGCTGTCTCTCGCTCTCTCTGTCTCTCGCTCTCGCTGTCTCTCGCTCTCTCTGTCTCTCGCTCTCTCTGTCTCTCGCTGTCTCTCGCTCTCTCTGTCTCTCGCCCTCGCTGTCTCTCGCCCTCGCTGTCTCTCGCTCTCTCTGTCTCTCGCCCTCGCTGTCTCTCTCTCTCTCTGTCTCTCGCTCTGTCTGTCTCTCGCTCTCTCTGTCTCTCGCCCTCGCTGTCTCTCGCTCTCTGTCTCTCGCTCTCGCTGTCTCTCGCTCTCTCTGTCTCTCGCTCTCTCTGTCTCTCGCTCTCTCTGTCTCTCGCCCTCGCTGTCTCTCTGTCTCTCTCTGTCTCTCGCTCTCTCTGTCTCTCGCTCTCGCTGTCTCTCTGTCTCTCTCTGTCTCTCGCTCTCTCTGTCTCTCTGTCTCTCTCTGTCTCTCGCTCTCTCTGTCTCTCGCTCTCGCTGTCTCTCGCCCTCGCTGTCTCTCGCTCTCGCTGTCTCTCGCCCTCGCTGTCTCTCGCCCTCGCTGTCTCTCTGTCTCTCTCTGTCTCTCGCTCTCTCTGTCTCTCGCTCTCGCTCTCTCTCGCCCTCGCTGTCTCTCGCTCTCGATGTCTCTCGCTCTCGCTGTCTCTCGCTGTCTCTCGCTCTCTCTGTCTCTCGCTCTCGCTGTCTCTCGCCCTCGCTGTCTCTCGCTCTCGCTGTCTCTCGCCCTCGCTGTCTCTCGCTGTCTCTCGCTCGCTGTCTCTCGCTCTCTCTGTCTCTCGCTCTCTCTGTCTCTCGCCCTCGCTGTCTCTCGCTCTCTCTGTCTCTCGCTCTCTCTGTCTCTCGCTCTCTCTGTCTCTCGCCCTCGCTGTCTCTCGCCCTCTCTGTCTCTCGCTCTCTCTGTCTCTCGCTCTCTCTGTCTCTCGCTCTCTCTGTCTCTCGCTCTCTCTGTCTCTCGCTCTCTCTGTCTCTCGCTCTCTCTGTCTCTCGCTCTCGCTGTCTCTCGCTCTCGCTGTCTCTCGCTCTCTCTGTCTCTCGCTCTCTCTGTCTCTCGCTCTCTCTGTCTCTCGCCCTCGCTGTCTCTCGCTCTCGCTGTCTCTCGCTCTCTCTGTCTCTCGCTCTCTCTGTCTCTCGCTCTCTCTGTCTCTCGCTCTCTCTGTCTCTCGCTCTCTGTCTCTCGCCCTCGCTGTCTCTCGCCCTCGCTGTCTCTCGCCCTCGCTGTCTCTCGCTCTCGCTGTCTCTCGCTCTCGCTGTCTCTCGCCCTTGCTGTCTCTCGCTCTCTCTGTCTCTCGCTCTCTCTGTCTCTCGCTCTCTCGCTGTCTCTCTCTCTCTCTGTCTCTCGCTCTCTCTGTCTCTCGCCCTCGCTGTCTCTCGCTCTCTCTGTCTCTCGCTCTCGCTGTCTCTCTCTCTCTCTGTCTCTCGCTCTCTCTGTCTCTCGCTCTCGCTGTCTCTCGCTCTCGCTGTCTCTCGCTCTCGCTGTCTCTCGCTCTCTCTGTCTCTCGCTCTCTCTGTCTCTCGCTCTCGCTGTCTCTCGCTCTCGCTGTCTCTCTCTCTCTCTGTCTCTCGCTCTCTCTGTCTCTCGCTCTCTCTGTCTCTCTGTCTCTCGCTCTCTCTGTCTCTCGCTCTCGCTGTCTCTCGCTCTCTCTGTCTCTCTCTCGCTGTCTCTCGCTCTCGCTGTCTCTCGCTCTCGCTGTCTCTCGCCCTCGCTGTCTCTCGCCCTCGCTGTCTCTCGCTCTCTCTGTCTCTCGCTGTCTCTCGCTCTCTCTGTCTCTCGCCCTCGCTGTCTCTCGCCCTCGCTGTCTCTCGCTCTCTCTGTCTCTCGCTCTCGCTGTCTCTCGCTCTCTCTGTCTCTCGCCCTCGCTGTCTCTCGCTCTCTCTGTCTCTCGCTCTCGCTGTCTCTTGCTGTCTCTCGCTCTCGCTGTCTCTCGCTCTCTCCGTCTCTCGCTCTCTCTGTCTCTCGCCCTCGCTGTCTCTCGCTCTCTCTGTCTCTCGCTCTCGCTGTCTCTTGCTCTCTCTGTCTCTCGCTCTCTCTGTCTCTCGCTCTCTCTGTCTCTCGCTCTCTCTGTCTCTCTCTGTCTCTCGCTCTCTCTGTCTCTCGCCCTCGCTGTCTCTCGCCCTCGCTGTCTCTCGCCCTCGCTGTCTCTCGCTCTCTCTGTCTCTCGCCCTCGCTGTCTCTCTGTCTCTCGCTCTGTCTGTCTCTCGCTCTGTCTGTCTCTCGCCCTCGCTGTCTCTCGCTCTCTGTCTCTCGCTCTCGCTGTCTCTCGCTCTCTCTGTCTCTCGCTCTCTCTGTCTCTCGCTCTCTCTGTCTCTCGCTCTCTCTGTCTCTCGCCCTCGCTGTCTCTCTGTCTCTCTCAGTCTCTCGCTCTCTCTGTCTCTCGCTCTCGCTGTCTCTCTGTCTCTCTCTGTCTCTCGCTCTCTCTGTCTCTCGCTCTCGCTGTCTCTCGCCCTCGCTGTCTCTCGCCCTCGCTGTCTCTCTGTCTCTCTCTGTCTCTCGCTCTCTCTGTCTCTCGCTCTCGCTGTCTCTCGCCCTCGCTGTCTCTCGCCCTCGCTGTCTCTCGCTCTCGCTGTCTCTCGCTCTCGCTGTCTCTCGCTCTCGCTGTCTCTCGCTGTCTCTCGCTCTCTCTGTCTCTCGCTCTCTCTGTCTCTCGCTCTCTCTGTCTCTCGCTCTCTCTGTCTCTCGCTCTCGCTGTCTCTCGCCCTCGCTGTCTCTCGCTCTCTCTCTCTCGATGTCTCTCGCCCTCGCTGTCTCTCGCTCTCTGTCTCTCGCTCTCTCTGTCTCTCGCTCTCTCTGTCTCTCGCCCTCGCTGTCTCTCGCTCTCTCTGTCTCTCGCCCTCGCTGTCTCTCGCCCTCTCTGTCTCTCGCTCTCTCTGTCTCTCGCTCTCTCTGTCTCTCGCTCTCTCTGTCTCTCGCTCTCTCTGTCTCTCGCTCTCTCTGTCTCTCGCTCTCTCTGTCTCTCGCTCTCTCTGTCTCTCGCTCTCTCTGTCTCTCGCTCTCTCTGTCTCTCGCTCTCTCTGTCTCTCGCTCTCGCTGTCTCTCGCTCTCGCTGTCTCTCGCTCTCTCTGTCTCTCGCTCTCTCTGTCTCTCGCCCTCGCTGTCTCTCGCTCTCTCTGTCTCTCGCTCTCTCTGTCTCTCGCTCTCTCTGTCTCTCGCTCTCTCTGTCTCTCGCTCTCTCTGTCTCTCGCTCTCTCTGTCTCTCGCCCTCGCTGTCTCTCGCCCTCGCTGTCTCTCGCTCTCTCTGTCTCTCGCTCTCTCTGTCTCTCGCTCTCTCTGTCTCTCGCTCTCTCTGTCTCTCGCCCTCTCTGTCTCTCGCTCTCTCTGTCTCTCGCCCTCGCTGTCTCTCGCTCTCGCTGTCTCTCGCTCCCTCTGTCTCTCGCTCTCTCTGTCTCTCGCTCTCTCTGTCTCTCGCTCTCTCTGTCTCTCGCCCTCTCTGTCTCTCGCCCTCGCTGTCTCTCGCCCTCGCTGTCTCTCGCCCTCGCTGTCTCTCGCTCTCGCTGTCTCTCGCTCTCGCTGTCTCTCGCCCTTGCTGTCTCTCGCTCTCTCTGTCTCTCGCTCTCTCTGTCTCTCGCTCTCTCTGTCTCTCGCTCTCTCGCTGTCTCTCTCTCTCTCTGTCTCTCGCTCTCTCTGTCTCTCGCCCTCGCTGTCTCTCGCTCTCTCTGTCTCTCGCTCTCTCTGTCTCTCGCTCTCTCTGTCTCTCGCTCTCGCTGTCTCTCGCTCTCGCTGTCTCTCGCCCTCGCTGTCTCTCGCTCTCGCTGTCTCTCGCTCTCTCTGTCTCTCGCCCTCGCTGTCTCTCGCTCTCTCTGTCTCTCGCTCTCTCTGTCTCTCGCTCTCTCTGTCTCTCGTTCTCGCTGTCTCTCGCTCTCTCTGTCTCTCGCTCTCTCTGTCTCTCGCCCTCTCTGTCTCTCGCTCTCTCTGTCTCTCGTTCTCGCTGTCTCTCGCTCTCTCTGTCTCTCTCTCTCTCTGTCTCTCGCTCTCTCTGTCTCTCGCTCTCTCTGTCTCTCGCTCTCGCTGTCTCCCGCCCTCGCTGTCTCTCGCCCTCTCTGTCTCTCGCCCTCGCTGTCTCTCGCCCTCGCTGTCTCTCGCCCTCGCTGTCTCTCGCCCTCGCTGTCTCTCGCCCTCGCTGTCTCTCGCCCTCGCTGTCTCTCGCCCTCTCTGTCTCTCTCTCTCTGTCTCTCGCTCTCTGTCTCTCGCTCTCGCTGTCTCTCGCTCTCACTGTCTCTCGCTGTCTCTCGCTCTCTCTGTCTCTCGCTCTCGCTGTCTCTCGCCCTCGCTGTCTCTCGCTCTCTCTGTCTCTCGCTCTCTCTGTCTCTCGCTCTCTCTGTCTCTCGCTCTCTCTGTCTCTCGCCCTCGCTGTCTCTCGCCCTCTCTGTCTCTCGCTCTCTCTGTCTCTCGCCCTCTCTGTCTCTCGCTCTCTCTGTCTCTCGCTCTCGCTGTCTCTCGCTCTCTCTGTCTCTCTCTCTCTCTGTCTCTCGCTCTCTCTGTCTCTCGCTCTCTCTGTCTCTCGCTCTCGCTGTCTCTCGCCCTCGCTGTCTCTCGCCCTCTCTGTCTCTCGCCCTCGCTGTCTCTCGCCCTCGCTGTCTCTCGCTCTCGCTGTCTCTCGCCCTCGCTGTCTCTCGCCCTCGCTGTCTCTCGCCCTCTCTGTCTCTCTCTCTCTGTCTCTCGCTCTCTGTCTCTCGCTCTCGCTGTCTCTCGCTCTCTCTGTCTCTCGCTGTCTCTCGCTCTCTCTGTCTCTCGCTCTCGCTGTCTCTCGCCCTCGCTGTCTCTCGCTCTCTCTGTCTCTCGCTCTCTCTGTCTCTCGCTCTCTCTGTCTCTCGCTCTCTCTGTCTCTCGCCCTCGCTGTCTCTCGCTCTCGCTGTCTCTCGCCCTCGCTGTCTCTCGCCCTCGCTGTCTCTCGCTCTCTCTGTCTCTCGCTCTCTCTGTCTCTCGCTGTCTCTGTCTCTCGCTCTCTCTGTCTCTCGCTCTCGCTGTCTCTCGCCCTCTCTGTCTCTCGCCCTCGCTGTCTCTCGCTCTCTCTGTCTCTCGCCCTCGCTGTCTCTCGCTCTCGCTGTCTCTCGCCCTCGCTGTCTCTCGCCCTCGCTGTCTCTCGCCCTCGCTGTCTCTCGCTCTCTCTGTCTCTCGCTCTCTCTGTCTCTCGCTGTCTCTGTCTCTCGCTCTCTCTGTCTCTCGCTCTCTCTGTCTCTCGCTCTCTCTGTCTCTCGCTCTCTCTGTCTCTCTGTCTCTCTGTCTCTCGCCCTCGCTGTCTCTCGCTCTCTCTGTCTCTCGCTCTCTCTGTCTCTCGCTCTCGCTGTCTCTCGCTCTCTCTGTCTCTCGCTCTCGCTGTCTCTCGCCCTCGCTCTCTCTCTCTGTCTCTCTCTCTCTCTGTCTCTCGCCCTCGCTGTCTCTCGCCCTCTCTGTCTCTCGCTCTCTCTGTCTCTCGCCCTCGCTGTCTCTCGCCCTCGCTGTCTCTCTCTGTCTCTCTCTCTCTCTGTCTCTCGCCCTCGCTGTCTCTCGCCCTCGCTGTCTCTCGCCCTCTCTGTCTCTCGCTCGCTCTCTCTCTCGCCCTCTCTGTCTCTCGCCCTCGCTGTCTCTCTCTGTCTCTCTCTCTCTCTGTCTCTCTCTCTCTCTGTCTCTCTCTCTCTCTGTCTCTCGCCCTCGCTCTCTCTGTCTCTCGCTCTCTCTGTCTCTCGCTCTCGCTGTCTCTCGCCCTCGCTGTCTCTCTGTCTCTCGCTGTCTCTCGCCCTCGCTGTCTCTCGCCCTCGCTGTCTCTCGCCCTCGCTGTCTCTCACTCTCTCTGTCTCTCGCTGTCTCTCGCCCTCTCTGTCTCTCGCCCTCTCTGTCTCTCGCTGTCTCTCTCTGTCTCTCTCTCTCTCTGTCTCTCGCCCTCGCTGTCTCTCGCTCTCGCTGTCTCTCGCCCTCGCTGTCTCTCGCCCTCGCTGTCTCTCGCCCTCTCTGTCTCTCGCCCTCGCTGTCTCTCGCTCTCGCTGTCTCTCGCTCTCTCTGTCTCTCGCTCTCTCTGTCTCTCGCTCTCTCTGTCTCTCGCCCTCGCTGTCTCTCGCTCTCGCTGTCTCTCGCTGTCTCTCGCTCTCTCTGTCTCTCGCTCTCTCTGTCTCTCGCCCTCGCTGTCTCTCGCTCTCGCTGTCTCTCGCTCTCTCTGTCTCTCGCTCTCTCTGTCTCTCGCTCTCTCTGTCTCTCGCTCTCGCTGTCTCTCGCCCTCGCTGTCTCTCGCCCTCGCTGTCTCTCGCTCTCTCTGTCTCTCGCCCTCGCTGTCTCTCGCCCTCGCTGTCTCTCGCCCTCGCTGTCTCTCGCCCTCGCTGTCTCTCGCTCTCGCTGTCTCTCGCTCTCTCTGTCTCTCACTCTCTCTGTCTCTCGCTCTCTCTGTCTCTCGCTCTCGCTGTCTCTCGCCCTCGCTGTCTCTCGCTCTCTCTGTCTCTCGCTCTCGCTGTCTCTCGCCCTCGCTGTCTCTCGCTCTCTCTGTCTCTCGCTCTCGCTGTCTCTCGCCCTCGCTGTCTCTCGCCCTCGCTGTCTCTCGCCCTCTCTGTCTCTCGCCCTCTCTGTCTCTCGCCCTCTCTGTCTCTCGCCCTCTCTGTCTCTCGCTCTCTCTGTCTCTCGCTCTCTCTGTCTCTCGCCCTCGCTGTCTCTCGCCCTCGCTGTCTCTCGCTCTCTCTGTCTCTCGCTCTCTCTGTCTCTCGCTCTCTCTGTCTCTCGCCCTCGCTGTCTCTCGCCCTCGCTGTCTCTCGCCCACGCTGTCTCTCGCCCTCGCTGTCTCTCGCCCTCGCTGTCTCTCTCGCTGTCTCTCGCCCTCGCTGTCTCTCGCCCTCTCTGTCTCTCGCCCTCTCTGTCTCTCGCCCTCTCTGTCTCTCGCCCTCTCTGTCTCTCGCTCTCTCTGTCTCTCGCTGTCTCTCGCTCTCGCTGTCTCTCGCTCTCTCTGTCTCTCGCTCTCGCTGTCTCTCGCCCTCGCTGTCTCTCGCCCTCGCTGTCTCTCCCCCTCGCTGTCTCTCGCCCCCGGTGTCTCTCCCCCTCGCTGTCTCTCGCCCTCGCTGTCTCTCGCCCTCGCTGTCTCTCGCTCTCGCTGTCTCTCGCCCTCGCTGTCTCTCGCCCTCGCTGTCTCTCGCCCTCGCTGTCTCTCGCCCTCGCTGTCTCTCGCCCTCGCTGTCTCTCGCCCTCGCTGTCTCTCGCCCTCGCTGTCTCTCGCCCTCGCTGTCTCTCGCCCTCGCTGTCTCTCGCCCTCGCTGTCTCTCGCCCTCGCTGTCTCTCGCCCTCGCTCTCTCTCGCCCTCGCTCTCTCTCGCCCTCGCTCTCTCTCGCCCTCGCTCTCTCTCGCCCTCGCTGTCTCTCGCCCTCGCTGTCTCTCGCCCTCGCTGTCTCTCGCCCTCGCTGTCTCTCGCCCTCGCTGTCTCTCGCCCTCGCTGTCTCTCGCCCTCGCTGTCTCTCGCCCTCGCTGTCTCTCGCCCTCGCTGTCTCTCGCCCTCGCTGTCTCTCGCCCTCGCTGTCTCTCGCCCTCGCTGTCTCTCGCCCTCGCTGTCTCTCGCCCTCGCTGTCTCTCGCCCTCGCTGTCTCTCGCCCTCGCTGTCTCTCGCCCTCGCTGTCTCTCGCCCTCGCTGTCTCTCGCCCTCGCTGTCTCTCGCCCTCGCTGTCTCTCGCTCTCTCTCTTGCTCTCGCTCTGTCTGTCTCTCGCTCTTTCAGCCTCTCTGTCTCTCGCTCTCTCTCACTCTCTCTCTGTCTCTCGCTCTCTCTGTCTCTCGCTCTCTCTCTGTCTCTCGCTCTCTCTCTGTCTCTCGCTCTCGCTGTCTCTCGCTCTTTCAGCCTCTCTGTCTCTCGCTCTCTCTCACTCTCTCTCTGTCTCTCGCTCTCTCTGTCTCTCGCTCTCTCTCTCTCTCGCTCTCTCTCTGTCTCTCGCTCTCTCTGTCTCTCGCTCTCTCTGTCTCTCGCTCTCTCTGTCTCTCGCTCTCTCTGTCTCTCGCTCTCTCTGTCTCTCGCTCTCTCTGTCTCTCGCTCTCTCTGTCTCTCGCTCTCTCTGTCTCTGTTTCTCCAGATCTTAGAGAGGGGGAGGAGGGTTGGGGTGAGGAGGGAGCTCCGCACTGTGGGTGGGTAAAGGAAACTATAATTTAAGGGAATCACTTGTAATCAGAAGATTCTAGGTTCGACTCCTGGCTGGCTCGCCAATTAAAAGGAAACTTTAATTTATGGGATTCTTAACCTGTCGAACCACGCCAAGTTTGGGGGAAGCTTAGTTGATGAATCAAGTCCTGGCGCAATACGACAAGTTATAAGATTTTTACTATTTGTAGACTGTGTTAAGTTGTTCGATTCCTTGTGTTATTCGACTGTGTATAGTTGAAGGAATTTATATAATCTCTGCTATTCGGTTATCAGTAGCACTTTGCGAATACTGGAACTCAGCAGAAATTTGCAGTATAAACTCCTCAGGTGCCAAAAAGAATTGTTTTATTTGTAGTCGCTTGATTACAATTTGAAAGTCATTTAAAAGGCAATTCGTAGACAATTCGAAGCTTTCAGAGAATTACAGACATTATCTTTCTTTGCTTAGGCAGACAGCTCGAAAGTAACTTTTTAAAGGTCAAAGTCTGGCAATGAAACATGAAGAGAGAGAGAGAGCTTATCTTCAGCTAAACTCAAACTCAAAGTCAAAAGTGGACTAACATCACTGACACAGACTGTTAAACTGACAACCCCCAAAAGACATAAACTAAAATGGAGACTAGAATCAAAGGCAAAAACTGACTAAACTAACAGAAAGACAAAACTTAAAAACAAAACAAAAACTTACAAAGACAATACTCACAAAGACAACAAAACCCAACGTAACCTAACCTAACCTAACCTAACCTAACCTAACCCAACCTAACCTTACAAAGACAATAAAACCTAAAATGGCGGGGAGAAACTTTTTAGTTATACACTTTCATATCTGTCTTAAATCGTCTAATTACACCCCAATATAATCCTAATTGGTTTGGGTTAGACTCAAACACATTTGATTTGATGGCAAGCCGTCCATCTTCAATGTGCAACATCAGCTTTTCTGACCTAGCTGTTATCTGCATTGTGAACAATGGTGCTGTGTATTCAATCCCTTGACCTTGACAATTAGCACAAGACAGTGTCATTATCTTGAAAATATGCATTTGCCAGAACAACGGACTTCAGTAAAAGTGAATTATGCTGTATAAATGGGTATTTAAAACTGGGGCTCAACATTTATGCTTAAACAGCTATCTTTTACCTATACTAGTTGTATTTGAAATACTTGGCTTCTACAGTGGGTCAGTGTTGAGGAATGCCGCACTGTGGGAGGGTCAGTGCTGAGGGAGCGCCGCACTGTGGGAGGGTCAGTGCTGAGGGAGCTCCGCACTGTGGGAGGGTCAGTGCTGAGGGAGCGCCGCACTGTGGGAGGGTCAATGCTGAGGGAGCGCCGCACTGTGGGAGGGTCAGTGCTGAGGGAGCTCCGCACTGTGGGACAGTCAGTGCTGAGGGAGCACCGCACTGTGGGAGGGTCAGTGCTGAGGGAGCTCCGCACTGTGGGAGGGTCAGTGCTGAGGGAGCTCCACACTGTGGGAGGGTCAGTGCTGAGGGAGCTCCGTACTGTGGGAGGGTCAGTGCTGAGGGAGCACCGCACTGTGGGAGGGTCAGTGCTGAGGGAGCTCCGCACTGTGGGAGGGTCAGTGCTGAGGGAGCGCCGCACTGTGGGAGGGTCGATGCTGAGGGAGCTCCGCACTGTGGGAGGGTCGGTGCTGAGGGAGCGCCGCACTGTGGGAGGGTCAGTGCTGAGGGTGCGCCGCACTGTGGGAGGGTCGGTGCTGAGGGAGCTCCGCACTGTGGGAGGGTCAGTGCTGAGGGTGCGCCGCACTGTGGGAGGGTCGGTGCTGAGGGAGCTCCGCACTGTGGGAGGGTCAGTGCTGAGTGAGCGCCGCACTGTGGGAGGGTCGGTGCTGAGGGAGCGCTGCACTGCGGGAGGGTCAGTGCTGAGGGAGCTCCGCACTGTGGGAGGGTCAGTGCTGAGGGAGCTCCGCACTGTGGGAGGGTCAGTGCTGAGGGAGCTCCGCACTGTGGGAGGGTCGGTGCTGAGGGAGCGCCGCACTGTGGGAGGGTCAGTGCTGAGGGAGCGCCGCACTGTGGGAGGGTCAGTGCTGAGGGAGCGCCGCACTGTGGGAGGGTCGGTGCTGAGGGAGCGCCGCACTGTGGGAGGGTCAGTGCTGAGGGAGTGCCGCACTGTGGGAGGGTCAGTGCTGAGGGAGTGCCGCACTGTGGGAGTGTCAGTGCTGAGGGAGCTCCGCACTGTGGGAGGGTCAGTGCTGAGGGAGCGCCGCACTGTGGGAGGGTCAGTGCTGAGGGAGCGCCGCACTGTGGGAGGGTCAGTGCTGAGGGTGCGCCGCACTGTGGGAGGGTCAGTGCTGAGGGAGCTCCGCACTGTGGGAGAGTCAGTGCTGAGGGAGCGCCGCACTGTGGGAGGGTCAGTGCTGAGGGAGCGCCGCACTGTGGGAGGGTCAGTGCTGAGGGAGCTCCACACTGTGGGAGGGTCAGTGCTGAGGGAGCGCCGCACTGTGGGAGTGTCAGTGCTGAGGGAGCTCCGCACTGTGGGAGGGTCAGTGCTGAGGGAGTGCCGCACTGTGGGAGGGTCAGTGCTGAGGGAGCGCCGCACTGTGGGAGGGTCGGTGCTGAGGGAGCGCCGCACTGTGTGAGGGTCAGTGCTGAGGGAGCGCCGCACTGTGGGAGAGTCAGGGCTGAGGGAGCTCCGCACTGTGGGAGGGTCAGTGCTGAGTGAGCTCCGCACTGTGGGAGGGTCAGTGCTGAGGGAGCTCCGCACTGTGGGAGAGTCAGTGCTGAGGGAGCTCCGCACTGTGGGAGGGTCAGCGCTGAGGGAGCTCCGCACTGTGGGAGGGTCAGTGCTGAGGGAGCTCCGCACTGTGGGAGGGTCAGTGCTGAGGGAGCTCCGCACTGTGGGAGGGTCAGTGCTGAGGGAGTGCCGCACTGTGGGAGGGTCAGTGCTGAGGGAGCTCCGCACTGTGGGAGGGTCAGTGCTGAGGGAGCGCCGCACTGTGGGAGGGTCAGTGCTGAGGGAGCACCGCACTGTTGGAGGGTCAGTGCTGAGGGAGCGCCGCACTGTGGGAGGGTCGGTGCTGAGGGAGCTCCGCACTGTGTGAGGGTCAGTGCTGAGGGAGCGCCGCACTGTTGGAGGGTCAGTGCTGAGGGAGCTCCGCACTGTGGGAGGGTCAGTGCTGAGGGAGCTCCGCACTGTGGGAGGGTCGGTGCTGAGGGAGCGCCGCACTGTGGGAGGGTCAGTGCTGAGGGAGCTCCGCACTGTGGGAGGGTCGGTGCTGAGGGGGCGCCGCACTGTGGGAGGTTCAGGCTTTGTTTGAAAACAGTCGAAACTCCACCTTGTGGTGGGGGAGGGCCCGGCACTCTCGTTTTACTCACCTCTCCTTGTCTTCCAGGTGAACATGGGCGCTTGCCCCAGCCCCCCCCCCTCTCAGGACACGCAGGCGAGTCACCAGATCCCGGGGGGCTCCCCCCCCCCGCCCTCCCCCGGAGCAGCGACCAGACGGGATGGGACCCTGCTTCGAGGCCCCCCCCGCCGCCGGCGACCGCGCCAGGAACGCGGCCCCCGACGCTGCCTGCAGCCCCGCTCCGGCCTTCACGCCCACCAGTGCCTTTGCAGCCCCCGTCTGGCCGACCGCCACGCCCAAGGGGCGCACCCTACACCGTCCGGAGGAGGAGGAGGAGGAGGGGGGGGGGAGGCGTCGGCCCCCCCCTCCCGTCAGCCCGGCCGAGGGCAGGGGGGGTCTCCGGAGGCCAACGGAGGAGTCCCGGGCCGCGACGGGCTGACGGAAGGACCCTGGGGGACTGGGTGGGAGTGTGTGAACGGACACTGCGGGGGGCCGGGGACCGAGGAGGGGGGGCCCCCGGGGCTCCGGGGGCCCAGGGCACCAGTCACCCAGGCGGGCCAGGCCAACGGTCATCCTCCGCGACCCGGCAAGACCGCGGGTCGCAGCAAAGCGCAACAGCCCAGCCAGGGGTGGGCCGGGCAGGACAAGGTAAGCGAATGTTAATGGCCGTCTCTCTCTCTCGGGTGTGCGTGCGTGCCTGCGGACTGGTCATGCACAGGCCCGGGCTGCCGCTGTCCGCCTCGCGCCCGCGCGCGCTCACCCTTTGCGTCCGCGCTCTCTCCCTCCCTCCCTTGCGTCCGCGCTCCCTCCCTCCCTCCCTCGCGTCCGGGCTCTCTCTCTCCCTTGCGTCCACGCTCTCTCTCTCCCTCCCTTGCGTCCGCGCTCTCTCTCTCCCTCCCTTGCGTCCGCGCTCTCTCTCTCCCTTGCGTCCGCTCTCTCTCTCCCTTGCGTCCGCTCTCTCTCTCTCCCTCGCGTCCGCGCTCTCTCCCTCCCTACCTTGCGTCTGCGCTCTCTCTCCCTCCCTTGCGTCCGCGCTCTCTCCCTCCCTTGCGTCCGCTCTCTCTCTTCCTCCCTTGCGTCCGCGCTCTCTCTCTCCCTCCCTTGCGTCCACGCTCTCTCCCTCCCTTGCGTCCGCTCTCTCTCATACTCGCTTGCGTCCGCGCTCTCTCTCTCCTTCCCTTGCGTCCACACTCTCTCCCTCCCTCCCTTGCGTCCGCGCTCTCTCCCTCCCTCCCTTGCGTCTGCGCTCTCTCTCTCTCTCCCTTGCGTCCGCTCTCTCTCCCTCCCTTGCATCCTCGCTCTCTCTCTCCCTCCCTTGCGTCCTCGCTCTCTCTCTCTCTCCCTCGCGTCCGCTCTCTCTCTCTCCCTCCCTTGCGTCCACGCTCTCTCCCTCCCTTGCGTCCGCTCTCTCTCTTACTCGCTTGCGTCCGCGCTCTCTCTCTCCCTCCCTTGCGTCCACTCTCTCTCCCTCCCTTGCGTCCGCGCTCTCTCTCTCCCTCCCTTGCGTCCACTCTCTCTCTCTCCCTCCCTCGCGTCCGCGCTCTCTCTCTCTCCCTCGCGTCCTCGCTCTCTCACTCCCTCCCTTGCGTCCGCACTCTCTCTCCCTCCCTTGCGTCCGCTCTCTCCCTCCCTCCCTTTGCGTCCGCGCTCTCTCCCTCCCTCCCTTGCGTCCGCGCTCTCTCTCTCTCCCTCCCTTGCGTCCGCGCTCTCTCTCTCCCTCCCTTGCGTCCGCGCTCTCTCTCTCCCTCTCTTGCGTCCGCGCTCTCTCCCTCTCTTGCGTCCGCTCTCTCTCCCTCCCTTGCGTCCGCTCTCTCTCTCCCTCCCTTGCGTCCGCGCTCTCTCTCTCCCTCCCTTGCGTCCGCGCTCTCTCCCTCTATTGCGTCCGCGCTCTCTCCCTCCCTCGCGTCCGCTCTCTCTCTCCCTTGCGTCCGCGCTCTCTCCCTCCCTTGCGTCCGCGCACTCTCCCTCCCTCGCGTCCGCTCTCTCTCTCCCTCTATTGCGTCCGCGCTCTCTCCCTCCCTTGCGTCCGCGCTCTCTCTCCCTTGCGTCCGCTCTCTCTCCCTCTCTTGCGTCCGCGCACTCTCCCTCCCTCGCGTCCGCTCTCTCTCTTCCTCCCTTGCGTCCGCGCTCTCTCTCCCTCCCTTGTGTCCGCGCTCTCTCCCTCCCTTGCGTCCGCTCTCTCCCTCCCTCCCTTGCGTCCGCGCTCTCTCCCTCCCTTGCGTCCGCGCTCTCTCTCCCTCCCTTGCGTCCGCGCTCTCTCCCTCCCTTGCGTCTGCGCTCTCTCTCCCTCCCTTGCGTCCGCGCTCTCTCCCTCCCTTGCGTCCGCTCTCTCTCTCTCCCTCTCTTGCGTCCGCGCTCTCTCCCTCCCTCGCGTCCGCTCTCTCTCTCCCTCCCTTGCGTCCGCGCTCTCTCTCCCTCCCTTGCGTCCGCGCTCTCTCCCTCCCTTGCGTCCGCTCTCTCCCTCCCTCCCTTGCGTCCGCGCGCTCTCCCTCCCTCCCTTGCGTCCGCGCTCTCTCTTTCCCTCCCTTGCCTCCGCGCTCTCTCCCTCCCTTGCGTCTGCGCTCTCTCTCTCCCTCTCTTGCGTCCGCGCGCTCTCCCTCCCTTGCGTCCGCTCTCTCCCTCCCTCCCTTGCGTCCGCGCGCTCTCCCTCCCTCCCTTGCGTCCGCGCTCTCTCTTTCCCTCCCTTGCCTCCGCGCTCTCTCCCTCCCTTGCCTCCGCGCTCTCTCCCTCTCTTGCGTCCGCGCTCTCTCTCTCCCTCTCTTGCGTCCGCGCTCTCTCCCTCCCTTGTGTCCGCGCTCTCTCTCCCTCCCTTGCGTCCGCGCTCTCTCCCTCCCTTGTGTCCGCGCTCTCTCCCTCCCTTGCGTCCGCTCTCTCTCTCCCTCCCTTGCGTCCGCGCTCTCTCTCTCCCTCGCTTGCGTCCGCGCTCTCTCTCTCCCCCTCTCTTGCGTCCGCGCTCCCTCCCTCCCTTGCCTCCGCGCTCTCTCTCTCCCTCCCTTGCGTCCGCGCTCTCTCCCTCCCTCCCTTGCGTCCGCGCTCTCTCTTTCCCTCCCTTGCGTCCGCGCGCTCTCTCTCCCTTGCGGCCGCGCTCTCTCTTTCCCTCCCTTGCCTCCGCGCTCTCTCCCTCCCTCCCTTGCGTCCGCGCTCTCTCTCTCCCTCCCTTGCCTCCGCGCTCCCTCCCTCCCTCCCTTGCCTCCGCGCTCTCTCTCTCCCTCCCTTGCGTCCGCGCTCTCTCCCTCCCTCCCTTGCGTCCGCGCTCTCTCTTTCCCTCCCTTGCGTCCGCGCTCCCTCCCTCCCTTGCGTCCGCGCTCTCTCTCTCCCTCCCTTGCGTCCGCGCTCTCTCTTTCCCTCCCTTGCCTCCGCGCCCTCTCCCTCCCTCCCTTGTGTCCGCGCTCTCTCTCTCTCCCTCCCTTGCCTCCGCACTCTCTCTCTCCCTCCCTTGCGTCCGCGCTCTCTCCCTCGCGTCCGCTCTCTTTCCCTCCCTTGCCTCCGCGCTCTCTCCCTCCCTCCCTTGCGTCCGCGCTCTCTCTCTCCCTCCCTCCCTTGCCTCCGCGCTCTCTCTTTCCCTCCCTTGCCTCCGCGCTCTCTCCCTCCCTCCCTTGCCTCCGCGCTCTCTCTCTCCCTCCCATGCGTCCGCGCTCTCTCCCTCCCTCCCTCGCGTCCGCTCTCTCTTTCCCTCCCTTGCCTCCGCGCTCTCTCCCTCCCTCCCTTGCCTCCGCGCTCTCTCTCTCCCTCCCATGCGTCCGCACTCTCTCTCTCCCTCCCTCGCGTCCGCGCTCTCTCTCTCTCCCTCGCGTCCTCGCTCTCTCACTCCCTCCCTTGCGTCCGCACTCTCTCTCCCTCCCTTGCGTCCGCTCTCTCCCTCCCTCCCTTTGCGTCCGCGCTCTGTCCCTCCCTCCCTTGCGTCCTCGCTCTCTCACTCCCTCCCTTGCGTCCGGACTCTCTCTCCCTCCCTTGCGTCCGCTCTCTCCCTCCCTCCCTTTGCGTCCGCGCTCTCCCGCTCCCTCCCTTGCGTCCGCGCTCTCTCTCTCTCCCTCCCTTGCGTCCGCGCTCTCTCTCTCCCTCCCTTGCGTCCGCGCTCTCTCTCTCCCTCTCTTGCGTCCGCGCTCTCTCCCTCTCTTGCGTCCGCTCTCTCTCCCTCCCTTGCGTCCGCTCTCTCTCTCCCTCCCTTGCGTCCGCGCTCTCTCTCTCCCTCCCTTGCGTCCGCGCTCTCTCCCTCTATTGCGTCCGCGCTCTCTCCCTCCCTCGCGTCCGCTCTCTCTCTCCCTTGCGTCCGCGCTCTCTCCCTCCCTTGCGTCCGCGCACTCTCCCTCCCTCGCGTCCGCTCTCTCTCTCCCTCTATTGCGTCCGCGCTCTCTCCCTCCCTTGCGTCCGCGCTCTCTCTCCCTTGCGTCCGCTCTCTCTCCCTCTCTTGCGTCCGCGCACTCTCCCTCCCTCGCGTCCGCTCTCTCTCTTCCTCCCTTGCGTCCGCGCTCTCTCTCCCTCCCTTGTGTCCGCGCTCTCTCCCTCCCTTGCGTCCGCTCTCTCCCTCCCTCCCTTGCGTCCGCGCTCTCTCCCTCCCTTGCGTCCGCGCTCTCTCTCCCTCCCTTGCGTCCGCGCTCTCTCCCTCCCTTGCGTCCGCTCTCTCCCTCCCTCCCTTGCGTCCGCGCGCTCTCCCTCCCTCCCTTGCGTCCGCGCTCTCTCTTTCCCTCCCTTGCCTCCGCGCTCTCTCCCTCCCTTGCGTCTGCGCTCTCTCTCTCCCTCTCTTGCGTCCGCGCGCTCTCCCTCCCTTGCGTCCGCTCTCTCCCTCCCTCCCTTGCGTCCGCGCGCTCTCCCTACCTCCCTTGCGTCCGCGCTCTCTCTTTCCCTCCCTTGCCTCCGCGCTCTCTCCCTCCCTTGCCTCCGCGCTCTCTCCCTCTCTTGCGTCCGCGCTCTCTCTCTCCCTCTCTTGCGTCCGCGCTCTCTCCCTCCCTTGTGTCCGCGCTCTCTCTCCCTCCCTTGCGTCCGCGCTCTCTCCCTCCCTTGTGTCCGCGCTCTCTCCCTCCCTTGCGTCCGCTCTCTCTCTCCCTCCCTTGCGTCCGCGCTCGCTCTCTCCCTCGCTTGCGTCCGCGCTCTCTCTCTCCCCCTCTCTTGCGTCCGCGCTCCCTCCCTCCCTTGCCTCCGCGCTCTCTCTCTCCCTCCCTTGCGTCCGCGCTCTCTCCCTCCCTCCCTTGCGTCCGCGCTCTCTCTTTCCCTCCCTTGCGTCCGCGCGCTCTCTCTCCCTCCCTTGCGGCCGCGCTCTCTCTTTCCCTCCCTTGCCTCCGCGCTCTCTCCCTCCCTCCCTTGCGTCCGCGCTCTCTCTCTCCCTCCCTTGCCTCCGCGCTCCCTCCCTCCCTCCCTTGCCTCCGCGCTCTCTCTCTCCCTCCCTTGCGTCCGCGCTCTCTCCCTCCCTCCCTTGCGTCCGCGCTCTCTCTTTCCCTCCCTTGCGTCCGCGCTCCCTCCCTCCCTTGCGTCCGCGCTCTCTCTCTCCCTCCCTTGCGTCCGCGCTCTCTCTTTCCCTCCCTTGCCTCCGCGCCCTCTCCCTCCCTCCCTTGCGTCCGCGCTCTCTCTCTCTCCCTCCCTTGCCTCCGCACTCTCTCTCTCCCTCCCTTGCGTCCGCGCTCTCTCCCTCGCGTCCGCTCTCTTTCCCTCCCTTGCCTCCGCGCTCTCTCCCTCCCTCCCTTGCGTCCGCGCTCTCTCTCTCCCTCCCTCCTTTGCCTCCGCACTCTCTCCCCCTCCCTTGCCTCCGCGCTCTCTCTTTCCCTCCCTTGCCTCCGCGCTCTCTCCCTCCCTCCCTTGCCTCCGCGCTCTCTCTCTCCCTCCCATGCGTCCGCGCTCTCTCCCTCCCTCCCTCGCGTCCGCTCTCTCTTTCCCTCCCTTGCCTCCGCGCTCTCTCCCTCCCTCCCTTGCCTCCGCGCTCTCTCTTTCCCTCCCATGCGTCCGCGCTCTCTCTCTCCCTCCCTCGCGTCCGCGCTCTCTCTCTCTCCCTCGCGTCCTCGCTCTCTCACTCCCTCCCTTGCGTCCGCACTCTCTCTCCCTCCCTTGCGTCCGCTCTCTCCCTCCCTCCCTTTGCGTCCGCGCTCTGTCCCTCCCTCCCTTGCGTCCGCGCTCTCTCTCTCTCCCTCGCGTCCTCGCTCTCTCACTCCCTCCCTTGCGTCCGCACTCTCTCTCCCTCCCTTGCGTCCGCGCTCTCTCTCTCCCTCCCTTGCGTCCGCGCTCTCTCTCTCCCTCTCTTGCGTCCGCGCTCTCTCCCTCTCTTGCGTCCGCTCTCTCTCCCTCCCTTGCGTCCGCTCTCTCTCTCCCTCCCTTGCGTCCGCGCTCTCTCTCTCCCTCCCTTGCGTCCGCGCTCTCTCCCTCTATTGCGTCCGCGCTCTCTCCCTCCCTCGCGTCCGCTCTCTCTCTCCCTTGCGTCCGTGCTCTCTCCCTCCCTTGCGTCCGCGCTCTCTCTCCCTTGCGTCCGCTCTCTCTCCCTCTCTTGCGTCCGCGCACTCTCCCTCCCTCGCGTCCGCTCTCTCTCTTCCTCCCTTGCGTCCGCGCTCTCTCTCCCTCCCTTGTGTCCGCGCTCTCTCCCTCCCTTGCGTCCGCTCTCTCCCTCCCTCCCTTGCGTCCGCGCTCTCTCCCTCCCTTGCGTCCGCGCTCTCTCTCCCTCCCTTGCGTCCGCGCTCTCTCCCTCCCTTGCGTCTGCGCTCTCTCTCCCTCCCTTGCGTCCGCGCTCTCTCCCTCCCTTGCGTCCGCTCTCTCTCTCTCCCTCTCTTGCGTCCGCGCTCTCTCCCTCCCTCGCGTCCGCTCTCTCTCTCCCTCCCTTGCGTCCGCGCTCTCTCTCCCTCCCTTGCGTCCGCGCTCTCTCTCCCTCCCTTGCGTCCGCTCTCTCCCTCCCTCCCTTGCGTCCGCGCGCTCTCCCTCCCTCCCTTGCGTCCGCGCTCTCTCTTTCCCTCCCTTGCCTCCGCGCTCTCTCCCTCCCTTGCGTCTGCGCTCTCTCTCTCCCTCTCTTGCGTCCGCGCGCTCTCCCTCCCTTGCGTCCGCTCTCTCCCTCCCTCCCTTGCGTCCGCGCGCTCTCCCTCCCTCCCTTGCGTATGCGCTCTCTCTTTCCCTCCCTTGCCTCCGCGCTCTCTCCCTCCCTTGCCTCCGCGCTCTCTCCCTCTCTTGCGTCCGCGCTCTCTCTCTCCCTCTCTTGCGTCCGCGCTCTCTCCCTCCCTTGTGTCCGCGCTCTCTCCCTCCCTTGCGTCCGCTCTCTCTCTCCCTCCCTTGCGTCCGCGCTCTCTCTCTCCCTCGCTTGCGTCCGCGCTCTCTCTCTCCCCCTCTCTTGCGTCCGCGCTCCCTCCCTCCCTTGCCTCCGCGCTCTCTCTCTCCCTCCCTTGCGTCCGCGCTCTCTCCCTCCCTCCCTTGCGTCCGCGCTCTCTCTTTCCCTCCCTTGCGTCCGCGCGCTCTCTCTCCCTCCCTTGCGGCCGCGCTCTCTCTTTCCCTCCCTTGCCTCCGCGCTCTCTCCCTCCCTCCCTTGCGTCCGCGCTCTCTCTCTCCCTCCCTTGCCTCCGCGCTCCCTCCCTCCCTCCCTTGCCTCCGCGCTCTCTCTCTCCCTCCCTTGCGTCCGCGCTCTCTCCCTCCCTCCCTTGCGTCCGCGCTCTCTCTTTCCCTCCCTTGCGTCCGCGCTCCCTCCCCCCCTTGCGTCCGTGCTCTCTCTCTCCCTCCCTTGCGTCCGCGCTCTCTCTTTCCCTCCCTTGCCTCCGCGCCCTCTCCCTCCCTCCCTTGCGTCCGCGCTCTCTCTCTCTCCCTCCCTTGCCTCCGCACTCTCTCTCTCCCTCCCTTGCGTCCGCGCTCTCTCCCTCGCGTCCGCTCTCTTTCCCTCCCTTGCCTCCGCGCTCTCTCCCTCCCTCCCTTGCGTCCGCGCTCTCTCTCTCCCTCCCTCCTTTGCCTCCGCACTCTCTCCCCCTCCCTTGCCTCCGCGCTCTTTCCCTCCCTTGCCTCCGCGCTCTCTCCCTCCCTCCCTTGCCTCCGCGCTCTCTCTCTCCCTCCCATGCGTCCGCGCTCTCTCCCTCCCTCCCTCGCGTCCGCTCTCTCTTTCCCTCCCTTGCCTCCGCGCTCTCTCCCTCCCTCCCTTGCCTCCGCGCTCTCTCTCCCTCCCATGCGTCCGCGCTCTCTCCATCCCTCCCTCGCGTCCGCTCTCTCTTTCCCTCCCTTGCCTCCGCGCTCTCTCCCTCCCTCCCTTGCGTCCGCGCTCTCTCTCCCTCCTTTGCGTCCGCTCTCTCCCTCCCTCCCTTGCGTCCGCGTTCTCTCCCTCCCTCCCTTGCGTCTGCGCTCTCTCTTTCCCTCCCTTGCCTCCGCGCTCTCTCTCCCTCCCTTGCGTCCGCGCTCTCTCTCTCCCTCCCTTGCCTCCGCGCTCTCTCTCTCCCTCCCTTGCGTCCGCGCTCTCTCTCTCCCTCTCTTGCGTCCGCGCTCTCTCCCTCTCTTGCGTCCGCGCTTTCTCCCTCTCTTGCGTCCGCGCTTTCTCCCTCCCTTGCGTCCGCGCTCTCTCCCTCCCTTGCGTCCGCGCTACCTCCCTCCCTTGCGTCCGCTCTCTCTCCCTCCCTCGCGTCCTCGCTCTCTCCCTCCCTTGCGTCCGCGCTCTCTCCCTCCCTTGCGTCAGCTCTCTCTCTCCCTCCCTTGCGTCCGCGCTCTCTCTCTCCCTCTCTTGCGTCCGCGCTCTCTCTCTCTCCCTCTCTTGCGTCCGCGCTCTCTCCCTCCCTCCCGTGCCTCCGCGCTCTCTCTCTCCCTCCCTTGCGTCCGCGCTCTCTCCCTCCCTCCCTTGCGTCCGCGCTCTCTCTCTTCCTCCCTTGCGTCCGCGCGTTCTCTCTCCCTCCCTTGCGTCCGCGCTCTCTCTTTCCCTCCCTTGCCTCCGCGCTCTCTCCCTCCCTCCCTTGCCTCCGCGCTCTCTCCCTCCCTCCCTTGCGTCCGCGCTCTCTCTTTCCCTCCCTTGCCTCCGCGCTCTCTCCCTCCCTCCCTTGCCTCCGCGCTCTCTCTCTCCCTCCCTTGCGTCCGTGCTCTCTCTTTCCCTCCCTTGCGTCCGCGCTCTCTCCCTCCCTCCCTTGCGTCCGTGCTCTCTCTTTCCCTCCCTTGCGTCCGCGCTCTCTCCCTCCCTCCTTTGCCTCCGCACTCTCTCCCCCTCCCTTGCCTCCGCGCTCTCTCTTTCCCTCCCTTGCCTCCGCGCTCTCTCCCTCCCTCCCTTGCCTCCGCGCTCTCTCTCTCCCTCCCATGCGTCCGCGCTCTCTCCCTCCCTCCCTCGCGTCCGCTCTCTCTTTCCCTCCCTTGCCTCCGCGCTCTCTCCCTCCCTCCCTTGCCTCCGCGCTCTCTCTTTCCCTCCCATGCGTCCGCGCTCTCTCCCTCCCTCCCTCGCGTCCGCTCTCTCTTTCCCTCCCTTGCCTCCGCGCTCTCTCCCTCCCTCCCTCGCGTCCGCTCTCTCCCTCCCTCCCTTGCGTCCGCGTTCTCTCCCTCCCTCCCTTGCGTCTGCGCTCTCTCTTTCCCTCCCTTGCCTCCGCGCTCTCTCTCCCTCCCTTGCGTCCGCGCTCTCTCTCCCTCCCTTGCCTCCGCGCTCTCTCTCTCCCTCCCTTGCGTCCGCGCTCTCTCTCTCCCTCTCTTGCGTCCGCGCTTTCTCCCTCTCTTGCGTCCGCGCTTTCTCCCTCCCTTGCGTCCGCGCTCTCTCCCTCCCTTGCGTCCGCGCTCCCTCCCTCCCTTGCGTCCGCTCTCTCTCCCTCCCTCGCGTCCTCGCTCTCTCCCTCCCTTGCGTCCGCGCTCTCTCTCCCTCCCTTGCGTCCGCGCTCTCTCTCTCCCTCCCTTGCGTCCGCGCGCTCTCCCTCCCTTGCGTCCGGGCTGTCTCTCCCCCTCCCTTGCGCCCGCTCTCTCCCTCCTTTGTGCCCACGCTCCCTCCTTTCCGCCCGCGCTCTCGCCCTACTTTGCGCCCGCTCTCTCCCTCCCTCGCTCCCTCGCTCCCGCTCTCCCCCTCCCTCCTTTGCGTCCACGCTCTCTCCCCCTCCCTCGCGTCCGCGCACTCGCCCTCCCTCGCGTCCGCGCTCTCTCTTTCCCTCCCTTGCCTCCGCGCTGTCTCCCCCTCCCTTGCGTCCGCGCTCTCTCTTTCCCTCCCTTGCCTCCGCGCTGTCTCCCCCTCCCTTGCCTCCGCGCTCTCTCTCTCCCTCCCTTGCGTCCGCGCTCTTTCCCTCCCTTGCCTCTGCGCTCCGCCCTCTCTCCCTCCCTCCGTTGCGTCCGCGCACTCTCTCTCCCTCCCTTGCGTCTGCGCTCTCTCCCCCTCCCTTGCCTCCGCGCTCTCTCCCTCCCTCCGTTGCGTCCGCGCTCTCTCCCTCCCTCCCTCCCTCGCTCCCGCTCCCTCCCTCCCTTGCGTCCGCGCTCTCTCCCCCTCCCTTGCGTCCGCGCTCTCTCCCTCCCTCCCTTGCGTCCGCGCTCTCTCTTTCCCTCCCTTGCCTCCGCGCTCTCTCTCTACCTCCTTTGCGCCCGCTCTCTCCCTCCTTTGCGTCCACATTCTCTCCCTCCCTTGCGTCCGCTCTCTCTCTCCCTCCCTTGCGTCCACATTGTCTCCCTCCTTTGCGCCCGCGCTCTCACCCTCCTTTGCGGACGCTCTCTCCCTCCCTCCCTTGCTCCCGCTCTCTCCCTTTAAGACTCTCCTCGGAACCGGGCTCTCGGCGCACGTCTCTGGTCGCCTCCCCTTGGCGCTGCCTCCCCCCGGCCGGGTGCCGCTCCGTTCTCGAGGCGCCAGCAGGCGTCGGGCGGTGATAGTTGGGCCAGGCCTCGCTCCCAGGACCCTCCGGGCGAACCCCGGCCGCGACGTGGGCTGCGTGCACATTTCCGCGGAGGCTTCGGGTCCGTTGACTCTCTCTCTCTCTCTCTCTCTCCCTTTCCTAAACCCACACCAGGTCAACCTCGAGAGTTTGCCGTCGCTCCCTGGAGCTCGCGGCGGCACGTACAGAACCAGGAAACGAAGGAAAAAGTATGTGGTTGGGGGGGGCGGGGGGGGGGGGGCTAGAATTCCAAAGTGATTCTGTCGAGTGGAGGGGAGGCGGGGAGTCTGTATTTGCGATCTTAACTTTACCGTTTATCGCTAAAGGGGTAGAGTATAAAGGTGAGCGAATGTTGTCGCGACTGGGCAAGGCCACTGTTACGGGCCAGGGTTTGGAGAACCCCAGAGTGCATCGCGGAGCTCACCCGACCCACAACTTTTACTAGATTGTGCTGCGGGGAGCGCACGGCCCACTCTACAGGGGCGGGACAGCAGGAATGGAAAAGTATTTTTCAAAGCAAAACCATGTTTATTTACAGTTAACAGCTTAACAACTATCAACACCAATAATTCCCCCAAATACAGTACTCTCCAAGTAACTCCCAATCTTTCCCTGCAACATCCATAAGCCAAAAAGAACCCTTTTTACATCAAGACATCAGGTTTAACTTCTCTACTGAGAGCAGTTACATAGAAAAGAACATAGAAAATACAGCACAGAACAGGCCCTTCGGCCCACGATGTGGTGCCGAACCTTTGTCCTAGATTAATCATAGATTATCATTGAATTTACAGTGCAGAAGGAGGCCATTCGGCCCTTTGAGTCTGCACCGGCTCTTGGAAAGAGCACCCTACCCAAGGTCAACACCTCCACCCAACACCAAGGGCAATTTTGGACATTAAGGGCAATTTATCATTGGCCAATTCACCTACCCTGCACATCTTTGGACTGTGGGAGGAAACCGGAGCACCCGGAGGAAACCCACGCACACACGGGGAGGACGTGCAGACTCCGCACAGACAGTGACCCAAGCCGGAATCGAACCTGGGACCCTGGAGCTGTGAAGCAATTGTGCTATCCACAATGCTACCGTGCTGCCCTTAAGAACAAATAAATCTACACTATATCATTTTACCGTAATCCATGTACCTATCCAACAGCTGCTTGAAGGTCCCTAATGTTTCCGACTCAACTACTTCCACAGGCAGTGCATTCCATGCCCCCACTACTCTCTGGGCAAAGGACCTACCTCTGATATCCCACCTATATCTTCCACCATTCACCTTAAATCTAATGGTAAGATTCTTGGCGGTGTGGATGAGCAGAGGGATCTAGGTGTCCATGTACATAGATCCCTGAAAGTTGCCACCCAGGTTGAGAGGGTGGTGAAGAAGGCCGATGGAGTGTTAGCTTTTATTGGTGGAGGGATTGAGTTTCGGAGCCACGAGGTCACGTTGCAGCTGTACAAAACTCTGGTGCGGCCGCATTTGGAGTACGTGCGTGCAATTCTGGTCGCCGCATTATAGGAAGGATGTGGAAGCATTGGAAAGGGTGCAGAGGAGATTCACCAGGATGTTGCCGGGTATGGATGGAAGATCTGATGAGGAAAGGCTGAGGGACTTGAGGCTGTTTTCGTTCGAGAGAAGAGGTGACTTAATTGAGGCAGACAAGATGATCAGAGGATTGGATAGGGTGGACAGTGAGAGCCTTTTTCCTCGGATGGTGATGTCTAGCACGAGGGGACGTAGCTTTAAATTGAGGGGAGATAGATATAGACATATGTCAGAGGCAGGTTCTTTACTCAGAGAGTAGTAAGGGCGTGGAATGCCCTGCCTGCAACAGTAGTGGACTCGCCAACACTAAGGGCATTCGAATGGTCATTGGATAGACATATGGACGATAAGGGAATAGTGTAGATGGGCTTTAGAGTGGTTTCACAGGTCGGCGCAACATCGAGGGCTGAAGGGCCTGTACTGCACTGTTGTGTTCTATGTTCTATATAGTGTGTGAGAGAGAGTGTGTGAGAGAGAGTGTGTGAGAGAGAGTGTGTGAGAGAGAGTGTGTGAGAGAGAGTGTGTGAGAGAGAGTGTGTGTGAGAGAGAGTGTGTGAGAGAGAGTGTGTGAGTGAGAGAGTGTGTGTGAGAGAGAGTGTGTGAGAGAGAGTGTGTGAGAGAGAGTGTGTGAGAGAGAGTGTGTGAGAGAGAGTGTGTGAGAGAGAGTGTGTGAGAGAGAGTGTGTGAGAGAGAGTGTGTGTGTGAAAGAGTGTGTGTGTGAAAGAGTGTGTGTGTGAAAGAGTGTGTGTGAGAGAGTGTGTGAGAGAGAGTGTGTGAGAGAGAGTGTGTGAGAGTGTGAGAGTGTGTGTGTGAAAGAGTGTGTGTGAGAGAGAGTGTGTGTGAGAGAGTGTGTGTGTGAGAGAGAGTGTGTGTGAGAGAGAGTGTGTGTGAGAGAGAGTGTGTGTGAGAGAGAGTGTGTGTGAGAGAGAGTGTGTGTGAGAGAGAGTGTGTGTGAGAGAGAGTGTGTGTGAGAGAGAGTGTGTGTGAGAGAGAGTGTGTGTGAAAGAGTGTGTGTGAAAGAGTGTGTGTGAAAGAGTGTGTGTGAAAGAGTGTGTGTGAAAGAGTGTGTGTGAAAGAGTGTGTGTGAAAGAGTGTGTGTGAAAGAGTGTGTGTGAAAGAGTGTGTGTGAAAGAGTGTGTGTGAAAGAGTGTGTGTGAAAGAGAGTGTGTGTGAAAGAGAGTGTGTGTGAGAGAGTGTGTGTGTGAGAGAGTGTGTGTGAGAGAGTGTGTGTGTGAGAGAGTGTGTGTGAGAGAGTGTGTGTGTGAGAGAGAGTGTGTGTGTGAGAGAGAGTGTGTGTGTGAGAGAGAGTGTGTGTGTGAGAGAGAGTGTGAGAGAGAGTGTGTGTGAGAGAGTGTGTGTGAGAGAGTGTGTGAGAGAGTGTGTGTGAGAGAGAGTGTGTGTGAGAGAGAGTGTGTGTGAGAGAGTGTGTGTGTGAGAGAGAGAGTGTGTGTGAGAGAGAGTGTGTGTGAGAGAGTGTGTGTGAGAGAGAGTGTGTGTGAGAGAGTGTGTGTGTGAGAGAGAGAGTGTGTGTGAGAGAGAGTGTGTATGTGAGAGAGAGTGTGTGTGAGAGAGAGTGTGTGTGAGAGAGAGTGTGTGTGAGAGAGTGTGTGTGTGAGAGAGAGAGTGTGTGTGAGAGAGAGTGTGTGTGAGAGAGTGTGTGTGAGAGAGAGTGTGTGTGAGAGAGTGTGTGTGTGAGAGAGAGAGTGTGTGTGAGAGAGAGTGTGTATGTGAGAGAGAGTGTGTGTGAGAGAGTGTGTGTGTGAGAGAGTGTGTGTGTGAGAGAGAGAGTGTGTGTGAGAGAGAGAGTGTGTGTGAGAGAGTGTGTATGTGAGAGAGAGTGTGTGTGTGAGAGTGTGTGAGAGAGAGAACATAGAACATAGAAAATACAGCACAGAACAGGCCCTTCGGCCCACGATGTTGTGCTGAACCTTTGTCCTAGATTAATCATAGATTATCATTGAATCCACAGTGCAGAAGGAGGCCATTCGGCCCATCGAGTCTGCACCGGCTCTTGGAAAGAGCACTTCACCCAAACTCAACACCTCCACCCAACACCAAGGGCAATTTTGGACATTAAGGGCAATTTATCATTGGCCAATCCACCTACCCTGCACATCTTTGGACTGTGGGAGGAAACCGGAGCACCCGGAGGAAACCCACGCAGACACGGGGAGGACGTGCAGACTCCGCACAGACAGTGACCCAAGCCGGGAATCGAACCTGGGACCCTGGAGCTGTGAAGCAATTGTGCTATCCACAATGCTACCGTGCTGCCCTTAAGAACAAATAAATCTACACTATATCATTTTCCCGTAATCCATGTACCTATCCAATAGCTGCTTGAAGGTCCCTAATGTTTCCGACTCAACTACTTCCACAGGCAGTGCATTCCATGCCCCCACTACTCTCTGGGTAAAGAACCTATCTCTGATATCCCTCCTATATCTTCCACCTTTCACCTTAAATTTATGTCCCCTTGTAATGGTTTGTTCCACCCGGGGAAAAAGTCTCTGACTGTCTACTCTATCTATTCCCCTGATCATCTTATAAACCTCTATCAAGTCGCCCCCTCGCCCTTCTCCGTTCTAATGAGAAAAGACCTAGCACCCTCAACCTTTCCTCGTAAGACCTACTCTCCATTCCAGGCAACATCCTGGTAAATCTCCTCTGCACCTTTTCCAAAGCTTCCACATCCTTCCTAAAACGAGGCGACCAGAACGGTACACAGTACTCCAAATGTGGCCTTACCAAAGTACAGCTGCATCATTCCTTAAAGGTGCACCCACTACAGCTATTTTATAAACACCCATTTTGAAAGGTACTCTCCTCACGTGAGACCACACCTGGAATATTGTGCGCAGTTCTGGTCTCCTTATTCCAGGAAAGGTGTCGTGACGTTGGGGGCAGGTCAGAGGAGGTTCACTCGGTTGATTCCGGAGGTGAGGGGTTTGCCGTACGGGGAGAGGTGGAACAGTTTAGGCCCACACTCTCTGGCGTTTGGAAGGACGAGGGGAGGTCCGTGTTGAATGGTGGAGCCAGCTCGAGGGGCTGAATGCCTCCTCCTGTTCCTAGACCTGAGGTAATGGGAGTGTGCGTACTCCTGGAGGGGGGGTGGGGGGTGGTGCAGGAGCAGAGGGACCCAGGTGGAGCGAGCGGTCAGCAGACGATCTGGGATTTATTAATAGGGGACGGTACAAGAGCCAGGAGGTTGAGCTGAACTTAATACAAGACAACAGTAGAGTGAAAGCCCTGGGGGCGCACATCAGTTGGTCCCCGGTCAGCGGGACAGGTAGACGAGGTGGTTCAGGAGGTGGATGGGACACTCGCCCTTATTAGCCGAGGAATAGAGTATAAGAGCGGGGCGGTTACGGGGGGAGCTGTGCAGAGACGCCGTTCAGGCCACAGCTAGAGTACTGCAACTCAGTCCTCGTCGCCACTCTATAGGAAGGGTGCGATCGGGCGGGAGAGGGTGGGGAGGGGATTGACCGGGAATGTCGCCTGGGCTGGAGCGTCTCCGCGGTGGAGAGAGGCTGGTCAGGCCGGGGTCGTCTCCCTCGGAGCGGAGAAGGCCGGGGGGGGGGGGGGGGGGCGGACCCGATCGAGGTGGACAGAATTACGAGGGACACAGGTAGGGAGGAACGTTTCCCCTTGGCGGAGGGCTCAATAACTGGGGGAGGGGGGGCGACAGGAGGGGATTGGAGGAGAAACGTTTTCACCCAGGGGGTAACGGGAATCCGGAACCCGCTGCCTGAAAGGGCGGGAGAGGCGGGATCTCCAACAACAATTAAGAAGCGATTGGATGAGCCACAGCTCCGGAGCGAGGGCTGGGAGATGCGGTTAAGACTCGATAGGGGCTCGGTGGTAAAGATCTCGTGATGTTGAGAGATTCAACTTCACAATTATGAGGACAGGCTGGGTGGGGGGGGGTATAACGATTCTGAGGCGGTCGCAGTCTCTGACCCAACCCTACGTTCCTCTCTGTAGCACTCCCAGAATGAGCAACGCGTTGGAGGTAGTGTTACAGGAAGCAATGATGGAACTCGACCAAATAACAGCCAACGTGAGTACCCTAAATCAACCCAGTCCCCAACTACCGCACTGCGTGTACACGGACAGCCCTCCCACAGTGCGGCGCTCCCTCAGCACTGACCCTCCCACAGTGCGGCGCTCCCTCAGCACTGACCCTCCCACAGTGCGGAGCTCCCTCAGCACTGACCCTCCCACAGTGCGGAGCTCCCTCAGCACTGACCCTCCCACAGTGCGGCGCTCCCTCAGCACCGACACTCCCACAGTGCGGCGCTCCCTCGGCACTGACCCTCCCACAGTGCGGCGCTCCCTCGGCACCGACCCTCCCACAGTGCGGAGCTCCCTCAGCACCGACCCTCCCACAGTGCGGCGCTCCCTCGGCACTGACCCTCCCACAGTGCGGAGCTCCCTCAGCACTGACCCTCCCACAGTGCGGAGCTCCCTCAGCACTGACCCTCCCACAGTGCGGAGCTCCCTCAGCACCGACCCTCCCACAGTGCGGCGCTCCCTCGGCACTGACCATCCCACAGTGCGGCGCTCCCTCTGCACTGACCCTCCCACAGTGCGGAGCTCCCTCAGCACTGACCCTCCCACAGTGCGGCGCTCCCTCTGCACCGACCCTCCCACAGTGCGGCGCTCCCTCAGCACTGACCCTCCCACAGTGCGGCGCTCCCTCAGCACTGACCCTCCCACAGTGCGGAGCTCCCTCAGCACTGACCCTCCCACAGTGCGGCGCTCCCTCAGCACTGACCCTCCCACAGTGCGGAGCTCCCTCAGCACTGACCCTCCCACAGTGCGGAGCTCCCTCAGCACTGACCCTCCCACAGTGCGGCGCTCCCTCAGCACCGACACTCCCACAGTGCGGCGCTCCCTCGGCACTGACCCTCCCACAGTGCGGCGCTCCCTCGGCACCGACCCTCCCACAGTGCGGAGCTCCCTCAGCACCGACCCTCCCACAGTGCGGCGCTCCCTCGGCACTGACCCTCCCACAGTGCGGAGCTCCCTCAGCACTGACCCTCCCACAGTGCGGAGCTCCCTCAGCACTGACCCTCCCACAGTGCGGAGCTCCCTCAGCACCGACCCTCCCACAGTGCGGCGCTCCCTCGGCACTGACCATCCCACAGTGCGGCGCTCCCTCTGCACTGACCCTCCCACAGTGCGGAGCTCCCTCAGCACTGACCCTCCCACAGTGCGGCGCTCCCTCTGCACCGACCCTCCCACAGTGCGGCGCTCCCTCAGCACTGACCCTCCCACAGTGCGGAGCTCCCTCAGCACCGATCCTCCCACAGTGCGGCACTCCCTCAGCACTGACCCTCCCACAGTGCGGCACTCCCTCAGCACTGACCCTCCCACAGTGCGGAGCTCACTCAGCACTGACCCTCCCACAGTGCGGAGCTCCCTCAGCACTGACCCTCCCACAGTGCGGAGCTCCCTCAGCACTGACCCTCCCACAGTGCGGCGCTCCCTCAGCACTGACCCTCCCACAGTGCGGCGCTCCCTCAACACTGACCCTCCCACAGTGCGGAGCTCCCTCAGCACTGACCCTCGCACAGTGCCGCGCTCCCTCAGCACTGACCCTCGCACAGTGTGGCGCTCCCTCAGCACTGACCCTCCCACAGTGCGGCGCTCCCTCAGCACCGACCCTCCCACAGTGCGGAGCTCCCTCAGCACCGACCCTCCCACAGTGCGGCGCTCCCTCAGCACTGACCCTCCCACAGTGCGGCGCTCCCTCAGCACCGACCCTCCCACAGTGCGGAGCTCCCTCAGCACTGACCCTCCCACAGTGCGGAGCTCCCTCAGCACTGACCCTCCCACAGTGCGGAGCTCCCTCAGCACTGACCCCCCCACAGTGCGGCGCTCCCTCGGCACTGACCCTCCCACAGTGCGGCGCTCCCTCAGCACCGACCCTCCCACAGTGCGGCGCTCCCTCAGCACTGACCCTCCCACAGTGCGGCACGCCCTGAGCACTGACCCTCCCACAGTGCGGCACTCCCTCAGCACCGACCCTCACACAGTGCGGAGCTCCCTCAGCACTGACCCTCCCAAAGTGCGGCGCTTCCTCAGCACTGACCCTCCCACAGTGCGGAGCTCCCTCAGCACTGACCCTCACACAGTGCGGAGCTCCCTCAGCACTGACACTCCCACAGTGCGGAGCTCCCTCAGCACCGACCCTCCCACAGTGCGGCGCTCCCTCAGCACTGACTCTCCCACAGTGCGGAGCTCCCTCAGCACTGACCCTCCCACAGTGCGGCGCTCCCTCAGCACCGACCCTCCCACAGTGCGGAGCTCCCTCAGCACTGACCCTCCCACAGTGCGGAGCTCCCTCAGCACTGACCCTCCCAAAGTGCGGCGCTTCCTCAGCACTGACCCTCCCACAGTGCGGAGCTCCCTCAGCACTGACCCTCACACAGTGCGGAGCTCCCTCAGCACTGACACTCCCACAGTGCGGAGCTCCCTCAGCACCGACCCTCCCACAGTGCGGCGCTCCCTCAGCACTGACCCTCCCACAGTGCGGCGCTCCCTCAGCACTGACCCTCCCACAGTGCGGCGCTCCCTCAGCACTGACCCTCCCACAGTGCGGCGCTCCCTCAGCACCGACCCTCCCACCTCCCTACGTTCAGGAATAGAAAAACACAAAAGACGGTGACTGATCTCGTTCCAGGCCAGCGAGGCGGGTCCGAAGGTGGGGCTACGAACGGCGCTGAAAAGCAAGGAACGCAAGATCGCCCGATGATGGGGGGGCCCCGGGGGGCCCCTGGACCCTGACGCAACTTTTTATATATAATATATATAATGTTATATATATATTTTTAATTTTACGGATCTGGTGTCGAGCTCTCCAAGGCGGAAACGGTTGGCGATGAGCAATGCGAGGCCGCGGTCGGAGCGGAGCTTTCCGGCTGGCCGGGAGCCCCCGCGGGAGGTTATCGATGAAGCTCGGAGGAGGACGGCGGCCCGCCTGCGAATTTACCCCGCCCTCGGGGGCGGGGGGGGGGGGGGGCACCCTCCACGCCCGCCGCCCATCGCCCCCCCCCCCTGCGGCAATCGCCCCGTCGGACAATCGTCCTTTGTACAGCGCTCCCAGAGCGATTTTCAATACTCTTTTTTTTTTTTTTTAAATAAAAAAAGTATAATTAGGTAGAAATTAATAAATAAACGAATAAACTACCGCGTCTCGTTTTATTCGCAAAGAAGTGGACCGCTCAGGAACAGGCCCTCCGAGCCTGCATCGGACATGAGCCCAACCTTGGCCAGAACCCTCAGCCCTGCCCAGTGCCGTGTCCCTCTATCCCCCGTCCTATCCATGTGTTCGTCAATTTGCCTTTTGTACGGCGTTAACGTCTCTGCTCCCACAGCCTCCCCTGGCCACGCGTTCCTGGCACTCTGTGTTCAGAACCTGCCTCGTACATCTCCTCTAAACCTTGCCCCCCCGGACCTTAAACCTCTCTGCCCCCCCCCCCCCCCCTGGTGACTGGCCCCTACACCCTGGGGCCCGCCCGTCCGTCCACACCCCCCATAATCTATCAGGTCGCCCCCCTCCTCCTCCGTCGTTGGAATGAAAGCAGTCCCGAGTCTATTCAGCCCCTCCGCGTGGCCCACGCCCTCCAGGCCAGGCTACATCCTGGCGAACCTCCTCCGCGCCCTCTCCCGAGCCCCCCGCGGCCTTCCGGGAGAGCGGCCGCACAGAATTGGGCGCCACATTCCAAGTGCGGCCTCGCCGGAGTTCCGGACAACCTCCGCGTGACTGGCCGGTTTTTGTGCTCGGAGCCGCGCCCGGTGAAGACGAGCACGGCCGGTGTCCTTCCGTCAAATGTTCGTCCCCGTGAGAACTTTCCCAGAACCCGCGGCGAATATTGATGCGTTTGGGAATGTCCTGGGCGCCTCTACACTGTCCCCATCAAACACTCCCAGGACAGGTACAGCACGGGGTTAGATACAAAGTAAAGCTCCCTCTACACTGTCCCCATCAAACACTCCCAGGACAGGTACAGCACGGGGTTAGATACAGAGTAAAGCTCCCTCTACACTGTCCCCATCAAACACTCCCAGGACAGGTACAGCACGGGGTTAGATACAGAGTAAAGCTCCCTCTACACTGTCCCCATCAAACACTCCCAGGACAGGTACAGCACGGGGTTAGATACAGAGTAAAGCTCCCTCTACACTGTCCCCATCAAACACTCCCAGGACAGGTACAGCACGGGGTTAGATACAGAGTAAAGCTCCCTCTACACTGTCCCCATCAAACACTCCCAGGACAGGTACAGCACGGGGTTAGATACAGAGTAAAGCTCCCTCTACACTGTCCCCATCAAACACTCCCAGGACAGGTACAGCACGGGGTTGGATACAGAGTAAAGCTCTCTCTACACTGTCCCCATCAAACACTCCCGGGACAGGTACAGCACGGGGTTAGATACAGAGTAAAGCTCCCTTTACACTGTCCCCATCAAACACTCCCAGGACAGGTACAGCACGGGGTTGGATACAGAGTAAAGCTCTCTCTACACTGTTCCCATCAAACACTCCCAGGACAGGTACAGCACGGGGTTGGATACAGAGTAAAGCTCCCTCTACACTGTCCCCATCAAACACTCCCGGGACAGGTACAGCACGGGGATAGACAGAGTAAAGCTCCCTCTACACTGTCCCCATCAAACACTCCCAGGACAGGTACAGCACGGGGTTAGATACAGAGTAAAGCTCCCTCTACACTGTCCCCATCAAACACTCCCAGGACAGGTACAGCACGGGGTTAGATACAGAGTAAAGCTCTCTCTACACTGTCCCCCATCAAACACTCCCAGGACAGGTACAGCACGGGGTTAGATACAGAGTAAAGCTCCCTCTACATTGTCCCCATCAAACACTCCCAGGACAGGGACAGCACGGGGTTAGATACAGAGTAAAGCTCCCTCTACACTGTCCCCATCAAACACTCCCAGGACAGGGACAGCACGGGGTTAGATACAGAGTAAAGCTCCCTCTACACTGTCCCCATCAAACACTCCCAGGACAGGGACAGCACGGGGTTAGATACAGAGTAAAGCTCCCTCTACACTGTCCCCATCAAACACTCCCAGGACAGGTACAGCACGGGGTTAGATACAGAGTAAAGCTCCCTCTACACTGTCCCCATCAAACACTCCCAGGACAGGGACAGCACGGGGTTAGATACAGAGTAAAGCTCCATCGACACTGTCCCCATCAAACACTCCCAGGACAGGTACAGCACGGGGTTAGATACAGAGTAAAGCTCCCTCTACACTGTCCCCATCAAACACTCCCAAGAAAGGTACAGCACAGGGTTAGATACAGAGTAAAGCTCCCTCTACACTGTCCCCATCAAACACTCCCAGGACAGATACAGCACGGTGTTAGATACGGAGTAAAGCTCCCTCTACACTGTCCCCATCAAACACTCCCGGGACAGGTACAGCACGGGGTTAGATACAGGGTAAAGCTCCCTCTACACTGTTCCCATCAAACACTCCCGGGACAGGTACAGCACGGGGTTAGATACAGAGTAAAGCTCCCTCTACACTGTCCCCATCAAACACTCCCGGGACAGGTACAGCACGGGGTTAGATACAGAGTAAAGCTCCCTCTACACTGTCCCCATCAAACACTCCCAGGACAGGTACAGCACGGCGTTAGATACAGAGTAAAGCTCCCTCTACACTGTCCCCATCAAACACTCCCAGGACAGGTACAGCACGGGGTTAGATACAGAGTAAAGCTCCCTCTACACTGTCGCCATCAAACACTCCCAGGACAGGTACAGCACGGGGTGAGATACAGAGTAAAGCTCCCTCTACACTGTCCCCATCAAACACTCCCAGGACAGGGACAGCACGGGGTGAGATACAGAGTAAAGCTCCCTCTACACTGTCCCCATCAAACACTCCCAGGACAGGTACAGCACGGGGTGAGATACAGAGTAAAGCTCCCTCTACACTGTCCCCATCAAACACTCCCAGGACAGGTACAGCGCGGGGTTAGATACAGAGTAAAGCTCCCTCTACACTGTCCCCATCAAACACTCCCAGGACAGGTACAGCACGGGGTTAGATACAGAGTAAAGCTCCCTCTACACTGTCGCCATCAAACACTCCCAGGACAGGTACAGCACGGGGTTAGATACAGAGTAAAGCTCCCTCTACACTGTCGCCATCAAACACTCCCAGGACAGGTACAGCACGGGGTGAGATACAGAGTAAAGCTCCCTCTACACTGTCCCCATCAAACACTCCCAGGACAGGGACAGCACGGGGTTAGATACAGAGTAAAGCTCCCTCTACACTGTCCCCATCAAACACTCCCAGGACAGGTACAGCACGGGGTGAGATACAGAGTAAAGCTCCCTCTACACTGTCCCATCAAACACTCCCAGGACAGGTACAGCGCGGGGTTAGATACAGAGTAAAGCTCCCTCTACACTGTCCCCATCAAACACTCCCAGGACAGGTACAGCACGGGGTTAGATACAGAGTAAAGCTCCCTCTACACTGTCACCATCAAACACTCCCAGGACAGGTACAGCACGGGGTTAGATACAGTGTAAAGCTCCCTCTACACTGTCCCCATCAAACACTCCCAGGACAGGTACAGCACGGGGTTAGATACAGAGTAAAGCTCCCTCTACACTGTCCCCATCAAACACTCCCAGGACAGGGACAGACCGTCAGAACACGAAGCGCGGAAGAGTCAAGGACAAGCGAGAGGCCGATTCTGGCAAAGGATCCTTTTTATTTTCACCTGGTCACAAGCATGTTTGGGAGGGAGTGGGGGAGACGTGGAGTGACGGGGCCTGTAATTACCCCGGGGGGGGGGGGGGTGGGACAGGCCACGTGAGCTCCCCTCAACTCGCTCCTCCTTCTCCTGGTCGAATAGACGGCGGCGGGGGGGGGGGGGGGTAAACGCACTGGATGTAGATCATCACGATAATTAAATAGAGGTGTGCGGGAGCGGAGGAGGCGTCTGCACCCTCTCTCCACCACCCCCCCCCCTTTCCCGGACTTGCTGAGGAGCCGCTGGGGCAGGGAGGGAGGGTACACCGAGCGTGGGTGGGCTGCACCCTCTCCAGAGGCGGGGTGGGAGGGGGCCCCTGTTCCGGGGGGGGGGGTCGCTGGCCGGTGGCATGCAGTTTCGGCTGGGGGGGGGGGGGGGGATAGAGGGTCTCAAGCTGCCAGTTTGTTGATTCGAGCGTCCAGGTTGACGAAGTTGTCGTGGACCGCCACCAAGTTGTCCCTCATGGTCTTCTGCACCTGCGGGGGGGGGGGGACACACGAAGATTAGCAGAGTCGGCATCAACGAGGAAACACGACCCCTCCCCTCGCGCTCGGCCTCCCTCCCCCGACTACATTCCTCCCATAACCCCGGGGGGAGGGCGGGGTCGGAGCGGGGAGGGCGGGGGTCGGAGCAGGCGGGGTCGGAGCGGGGAGGGCGGGGTCGGAGCGGGGAGGGTGGGGTCGGAGAGGGGAGAGCGGGGTCGGAGCGGGGAGGGCGGGGGTCGGAGCGGGGAGGGCGGGGTCGGAGAGGGGAGGGCGGGGTCGGAGAGGGGAGGGCGGGGTCGGAGAGGGGAGGGCGGGGGTGGAGAGGGGAGGGCGGGGTTGGAGAGGGGAGGGCGGGGTTGGAGAGGGGAGGGGAGGGCGGGGTTGGAGAGGGGAGGGGAGGGCGGGGTTGGAGCGGGGGGGTGGGGTTGGAGAGGGGATGGCGGGTTTGGAGAGGGGAGGGTGGGGTTGGAGAGGGGAGGGCGGGGAGGGTGGGGTTGGAGAGGGGAGGGCGGGGTTGGAGAGGGGAGGGCGGGGTTGGAGAGGGGAGGGCGGGGTCGGAGAGGGGAGGGCGGGGTCGGAGAGGGGAGGGCGGGGTTGGAGAGGGGAGGGTGGGGTCGGAGAGGGGAGGGCGGGGTTGGAGAGGGGAGGGCGGGGTCGGAGAGGGGAGGGCGGGGTCGGAGAGGGGAGGGCGGGGTTGGAGAGGGGAGGGCGGGGTCGGAGCGGGGAGGGCGGGGTCGGAGAGGGGAGGGCGGGGTTGGAGAGGGGAGGGCGGGGTTGGAGAGGGGAGGGCGGGGTCGGAGAGGGGAGGGCGGGGTCGGAGAGGGGAGGGCGGGGTCGGAGAGGGGAGGGCGGGGTCGGAGAGGGGAGGGCGGGGTTGGAGAGGGGAGGGTGGGGTCGGAGCGGGGAGGGTGGGGTTGGAGAGGGAGGGCGGGGTCGGAGAGGGGAGGGCGGGGTCGGAGAGGGGAGGGCGGGGGTCGGAGAGGGGAGGGCGGGGTCGGAGAGGGGAGGGCGGGGTCGGAGAGGGGGAGGGCGGGGTCGGAGCGGGGAGGGTGGGGTCGGAGAGGGGAGGGCGGGGTTGGAGAGGGGAGGGCGGGGTTGGAGAGGGGAGGGCGGGGTCGGAGAGGGGAGGGCGGGGTCGGAGAGGGGAGGGCGGGGTCGGAGAGGGGAGGGCGGGGTTGGAGAGGGGAGGGTGGGGTCGGAGAGGGGAGGGCGGGGTTGGAGAGGGGAGGGCGGGGTCGGAGAGGGGAGGGCGGGGTCGGAGAGGGGAGGGCGGGGTTGGAGAGGGGAGGGCGGGGTCGGAGCGGGGAGGGCGGGGTCGGAGAGGGGAGGGCGGGGTTGGAGAGGGGAGGGCGGGGTTGGAGAGGGGAGGGTGGGGTCGGAGAGGGGAGGGTGGGGTCGGAGCGGGGAGGGTGGGGTCGGAGAGGGGAGGGTGGGGTCGGAGAGGGGAGGGCGGGGTCGGAGAGGGGAGGGCGGGGTCGGAGCGGGGAGGGCGGGGTCGGAGAGGGGAGGGCGGGGTTGGAGAGGGGAGGGGGGGTCGGAGAGGGGAGGGCAGGGTTGGAGAGGGGAGGGCGGGGTTGGAGAGGGGAGGGATGGGTCGGAGCGGGGAGGGTGGGGTCGGAGAGGGGAGGGTGGGGTCGGAGCGGGGAGGGCGGGGTCGGAGAGGGGAGGGCGGGGTCGGAGAGGGGAGGGCGGGGTCGGAGAGGGGAGGGCGGGGTCGGAGAGGGGAGGGTGGGGTCGGAGCGGGGAGGGCGGGGTCGGAGAGGGGAGGGCGGGGTCGGAGAGGGGAGGGCGGGGTCGGAGAGGGGAGGGCGGGGTCGGAGAGGGGAGGGCGGGGTCGGAGAGGGGAGGGCGGGGTCGGAGAGGGAGGGCGGGGTCGGAGAGGGGAGGGCGGGGTTGGAGAGGGGAGGGCGGGGGTGGAGAGGGGAGGGCGGGGGTTGGAGCGGGGAGGGCGGGGTTGGAGCGGGGAGGGCGGGGTTGGAGAGGGGAGGGCGGGGTTGGAGAGGGGAGGGCGGGGTCGGAGCGGGGAGGGTGGGGTCGGAGCGGGGAGGGTGGGGTCGGAGCGGGGAGGGTGGGGTTGGAGAGGGGAGGGCGGGGTCGGAGAGGGGAGGGCGGGGTCGGAGAGGGGAGGGTGGGGTCGGAGAGGGGAGGGCGGGGTTGGAGAGGGGAGGGTGGGGTCGGAGAGGGGAGGGCGGGGTTGGAGAGGGGAGGGTGGGGTTGGAGAGGGGAGGGCGGGGTCGGAGAGGGGAGGGTGGGGTCGGAGAGGGGAGGGCGGGGTCGGAGAGGGGAGGGCGGGGTCGGAGAGGGGAGGGTGGGGTCGGAGAGGGGAGGGCGGGGTTGGAGAGGGGGAGGGCGGGTTTGGAGAGGGGAGGGTGGGGTCGGAGAGGGGAGGGCGGGGTTGGAGAGGGGAGGGTGGGGTCGGAGAGGGGAGGGCGGGGTTGGAGAGGGGAGGGCGGGGTTGGAGCGGGGAGGGCGGGGTTGGAGAGGGGAGGGCGGGGTCGGAGAGGGGAGGGTGGGGTTGGAGAGGGGAGGGTGGGGTTGGAGAGGGGAGGGCGGGGTTGGAGAGGGGAGGGCGGGGTTGGAGAGGGGAGGGTGGGGTCGGAGAGGGGAGGGCGGGGTTGGAGAGGGGAGGGTGGGGTTGGAGAGGGGAGGGTGGGGTTGGAGAGGGGAGGGTGGGGTCGGAGAGGGGAGGGTGGGGTTGGAGAGGGGAGGGTGGGGTTGGAGAGGGGAGGGCGGGGTTGGAGAGGGGAGGGCGGGGTTGGAGAGGGGAGGGGAGGGCGGGGTTGGAGAGGGGAGGGGAGGGCGGGGTTGGAGCGGGGGGGTGGGGTTGGAGAGGGGATGGCGGGTTTGGAGAGGGGAGGGTGGGGTTGGAGAGGGGAGGGCGGGGAGGGTGGGGTTGGAGAGGGGAGGGCGGGGTTGGAGAGGGGAGGGCGGGGTTGGAGAGGGAGGGCGGGGTCGGAGAGGGGAGGGCGGGGTCGGAGAGGGGGAGGGCGGGGTCGGAGAGGGGAGGGCGGGGTCGGAGAGGGGAGGGCGGGGTTGGAGAGGGGAGGGCGGGGTCGGAGCGGGGAGGGCGGGGTCGGAGAGGGGAGGGCGGGGTTGGAGAGGGGAGGGCGGGGTTGGAGAGGGGAGGGCGGGGTCGGAGAGGGGAGGGCGGGGTCGGAGAGGGGAGGGCGGGGTCGGAGAGGGGAGGGCGGGGTCGGAGAGGGGAGGGCGGGGTTGGAGAGGGGAGGGCGGGGGTGGAGAGGGAGGGCGGGGTCGGAGCGGGGGGGTGGGGTTGGAGAGGGGATGGCGGGTTTGGAGAGGGGAGGGTGGGGTTGGAGAGGGGAGGGCGGGTGGGGTTGGAGAGGGGAGGGCGGGGTTGGAGAGGGGAGGGTG
>NC_092738.1:2346941-2359441 GCF_047496885.1 Scyliorhinus torazame
TACTGGCACTGGAGGGTGTGCAGAGGAGATTCACTCGGTTAATCCCAGAGCTGACGGGGTTGGATTACGAGGTGAGGTTGAGTAGACTGGGACTGTACTCGTTGGAATTTAGAAGGATGAGGGGGGATCTTATAGAAACATTATGAAGGGAATAGATAGGATAGATGCGGGCAGGTTGTTTCCACTGGCGGGTGAAAGCAGAACTAGGGGCATAGCCTCAAAATAAGGGGAAGTAGATTCAGGACTGAGTTTCGGAGGAACTTCTTCACCCAAAGGGTTGTGAATCTCTGGAATTCCTTGCCCAGCGAAGCAGTTGAGGCTCCTTCATTCAATGTTTTTAAGATAAAGATAGATAGTTTTTTGAAGAATAAAGGAATTAAGGGTTATGGTGTTCGGGCCGGAAAGTGGAGCTGAGTCCACAAAAGATCAGCCATGATCTCATTGAATGGTGGAGCAGGCTCAAGGGGCCAGATGGCTGACTCCTGCTCCTAGTGCTTATATCTTAGATCTTACAACACCAGGTTAAAGTCCGACAGGTTTGTTTCGAATCGCGAGCTTAACACGTACGACTCGGCCAGCGTTGCCTACCTCATGCGCTGCAGGGAAGGATGCGACAAGGGTGAACGGACATCGCGCGACAATCGCCCGGCAGGAATGTTCCCTTCCAGTCGGGGAACACTTCAGCAGTCAAGGGCATTCAGCCTCTGATCTCCGGGTCAGAGTTCTCCACGGTAGGCTATTGCAGAAAATACGGAGGCTGGGGATTGAGGGTGATTTAGAGATGTGGATCAGAAATTGGCTAGCTGAAAGAAGACAGAGGGTGGTGGTTGATGGGAAATGTTCAGAATGGAGTACAGTCACAAGTGGAGTACCACAAGGATCTGTTCTGGGGCCGTTGCTGTTTGTCATTTTTATCAATGACCTAGAGGAAGGCGCAGAAGGGTGGGTGAGTAAATTTGCAGACGATACTAAAGTCGGTGGTGTTGTCGATAGTGTGGAAGGAAGTAGCAGGTTACAGAGGGATATAGATAAGCTGCAGAGCTGGGCTGAGAGGTGGCAAATGGAGTTTAATGTAGAGAAGTGTGAGGTGATTCACTTTGGAAGGAATAACAGGAATGCGGAATATTTGGCTAATGGTAAAGTTCTTGAAAGTGTGGATGAGCAGAGGATCTAGGTGTCCATGTACATAGATCCCTGAAAGTTGCCACCCAGGTTGATAGGGTGGTGAAGAAGGCCTATGGAGTGTTGGCCTTTATTGGTAGAGGGATTGAGTTCCGGAGTCGGGAGGTCATGTTGCAGCTGTACAGAACTCTGGTACGGCCGCATTTGGAGTATTGCGTACAGTTCTGGTCACCGCATTATAGGAAGGACGTGGAGGCTTTGGAGCGGGTGCAGAGGAGATTTACCAGGATGTTGCCTGGTATGGAGGGAAAATCTTATGAGGAAAGGCTGATGGACTTGAGGTTGTTTTCGTTGGAGAGAAGAAGGTTAAGAGGAGACTTAATAGAGGCATACAAAATGATCAGGGGGTTGGATAGGGTGGACAGTGAGAGCCTTCTTCCGCGGATGGAAATGGCTGGCACGAGGGGACATAGCTTTAAACTGAGGGGTAATAGATATAGGACAGAGGTCAGAGGTAGGCTCTTTACGCAAAGAGTGGTGAGGCCGTGGAATGCCCTACCTGCTACAGTAGTGAACTCGCCAACATTGAGGGCATTTAAAAGTTTATTGGATAAACATATGGATGATAATGGTATAGTGTAGGTTAGATGGCTTTTGTTTCGGTGCAACATCGTGGGCCGAAGGGCCTGTACTGCGCTGTATCGTTCTATGTTCTATGAAACCGGAGCACCCGGAGGAAACCCACGCAGACACGGGAGGACGCGCAGACTCCGCACAGACAGTGACCCAAGCCGGGAATCGAACCCGGGACCCCTGGCGCTGTGAAGCGACTGTGCTATCCACAAGTGCTGCCCTAATGGCCTTCGTTGCGAGAGGTTTCGAGTACAGGAGCAGGGATGTGTTGCTGCAATGGTACAGGGGATTGGTGAGGCCACACCTGGAGTATTGTGGGCAGTTCTGGTCTCCGTCTCTGAGGAAGGATGTTCTTGCTCTCGAGGGAGAGCAGCCAAGGTTGACCAGGCCGATTCCTGGAACTGACGTACGAGGAGAGATTGACGAGGTTGGGATTGTTCCCGCTGGAGTTCAGACGAACGAGGGGGGGATCTGATGGAGACGTATAAAATTCTAACCGGACTGGACAGGGGAGATGCGGGGAAGATGTCACCAATGATGGGGTGTGTCCAGAACCAGGGGTCACAGCCTGAGGATTCAGGGTAGACCATTTCGGACAGGATTAGGAGACATTTCTTCACCCAGAGAGTGGTGAGCCGGTGGGATTCATTACCCCAGGAAGTAGTTGATGGTGAAACATTGGATATATTCAAGAGGCGGCTATGGGGCGAAAGCAGGATTAGGCTTTTGAGTTGGATGATTGGTAAAGCAAAAAGTGCAGAGGATACTGGAAGTCTGCAGAGGGATCTGGATCGGCTAAGTGAATGGGCTAGGGTCTGGCAGACGGAATACAACGTTGACAAAGGCTCCTTGCAGAGTCGACAGTCGGTCTTTGTTTTCAGAGAGTCACCCCCCCCCCACCCCGACACACAGGCCCCTAACCCTAACCCTAACACCCCCCCCCCCCCCGCCCCCCCGCACCCTCCCGACACACAGGCCCATACCTGTCTCTCGGAGGCTGTCCCCACCGCTGCCTCGAGGTCCACCAATCGCTTCTCCAGCTCCGCGACCTGCCCAAGTGAAAGGAGAGAGGATTTTCTTCCACCCGTGTCACAAGCAGGCTGACCTCAACACCGCGGTGCGGTTACTGCGAAAAGCCCCTAGTCGCCACCCCTCCCCGGCGCCTGTTCGGGTGCACGGAGGGAGAGTTCAGAATGTCCGATTCACCCGAGCGAGCCGGTCTTTTTCGGGACTTGTGGGAGGAAACCGGAGCGCCCGGAGGGAGACCCACGCAGACGCGGGGGGGGGGGGGGGGGGGGGGGGGGTGGTGGGGGGGGGGGAACGCGCAGACAGTGACCCAAACCGGGAATCGAACCCGGGACCTTGGAGCGGTGGAGCAACGGTGCTAACCACTGTACTAACAAGCCGGCCAATTTAAATCCCCCCACACCGATGCAATCCACGCCGATTCGACCTGGGCTTGTTGGAAAATTCCGATACCGGGAGCGAGTCTCGGCGGCGAAAATAAATGATCTCGCTTTTACCGCCCCGTAATTGCACCTTTCTGCAGTCGTCGGCGGTGACCGTCGGGGAAAAGCACATCTGGTTCACCGACGTATTGTTTTCAAACAAATAATCTTTCCGTTTCCCCCGCCCCCCCCCCCCAGCCACCAATTCTCCGCCCCCCCCCCCCCCCCCGCCCCCCAGCCCCACCCCGCCGCTCACCTTCGCCGCCTGGGTGAAGCGGGTCTGCTCTGGCCAGTAGTGCAGCTCGTAGGTGATGGAGTTGCCCTCTCCGGAACTGCCGGGGCATCTGCCCGCCGGCGGTGGGGGTCCTTTCCCGCTTTTGGCGACGTCGAGTTGGGTAAGCAGGCGCCTGCGACGAGAGCAGGGGTGAGGGGGGGTGGGGTGGGGTGGGCGGCGATGGAGGTAAGGGAGCAAAGAAGTAGGTTGATTGATATTTATTGCACCGAAGTGCAGCGAAAAGTATTTCTGCCGATGACATTGATGCACCGTCGACTAACACAAGGCGAGAATGGTGAAACAATCGAGGCTTTATTGAACGAGATGTTGTGCCTCCTGCAGGTGGAACTAGAATGGCTGCAGCCCCGGCGGGCACACACCTTTATACTCCGCCTGCTGTACCTCTAATATACGGGCAGTGCCGTAATACATATAATATACCACTAGTGATGTTCACCACATTCACCCCCTGTTTAAAAAAAAAAAAGAAGTCCAGCGGGGGTGGTGGAAACGCGACAAATTAGGTCTGTCGGGGGCTTTGACTCTCCGCCGCGATCGCCTCGGTCCTGGTGATGATGTGGGCCCCGTTGTGGTCACCTGCGACTCCGGGAGCGTGTTGTCCTCGTCTTCGTCGCCCCCGAGTGGATCCAGTGGCGGCGGGGGGGGGGGGGGGGGGGGGGGGGGGGCGGATCTTGCTGGGGTGGGGACTGCGGTGAGTGGCGCTGGAGGGAGGGTGAGTGGCGCAGGGGTGAGTGAGGCAACCGGGGGAGAGGGGGGGGGTCAGGTCGGGGGTCGTGGGTGGGGACCCAGCGGGTGCCGGGTCCCGCAGGGAGGCGGTGTCATGCCGCCCGTCGGGGGTGCGCCACGTAGGCGTACTGCGGGTCTGCATGCAAGAGGCGGACCCTTTCGGCCAAGGGGCTCCGACTTATTGGTCCGCACGGGCTTCCGGAGGAGGACGGGCCCAGGAACTGTCAGCCAGGTTGGGAGCGAGACCCCGGAGGTGGGCTTCCTGGGGAAGGCAGACACACGCTCGTGAGGGGTCTCATTAGTAGCGGTGCACAGGAGCGACCGGGTGGAGTGGATCCGTCGGGGAGGACCTCCTGCCGGCCGGGAGGCCGGGAGATTCCTAGGCCGTAGGGCCAGCAGGACGGCCCTCCAGACCGCCCCGTTCTCCCGCTCCACCTGCCCGTTTCCCCCGGGGGGTTGTAGCTGGTCGTCCTGCTCGAGGCGATGCCCTTGCTGAGCGGGAACTGACGCAGCTCATCGCTCACGAAGGGGGATCCCCGATCGCTGTGGATGTAGGCGGGGAAACCGAACAGAGCGAAGATGGTGCTGAGGGCCTTGATGACGGTGGCAGACGTCACGGGGCACGGGACGGCGAAAGGGAAACGGGAATACTCGTCAATCACATCGAACAATACAACATAGAATAGGCCCTTCGGCCCTCGATGTTGTGCCGAGCATTGTCCGAGGCCAAGCTCAGGCTCTCCCACTCCCTGTCATTCCGGTGCGCTCCATGTGCCTATCCAATAACCGCTTGAAAGTTCCTAAAGTGTCCGACTCCACTCTCACAGCAGGCAGTCCATTCCACACCCTAACCACTCTCTGAGTAAAGAACCGACCTCGGACATCCCTCCTATATCTCCCACCCCGAACCTTATAGTTATGCCCCCTTGTCACAGCGACATCCACCCGAGGAAATCGTCTCTGAACGTCCACTCTATCTATCCCCCTCATCATCTTATACACCTCTATTAAGTCGCCTCTCATCCTCCTCCGCTCCAAAGCTCCCTCAACCTTTCCTCATAAGACCCACCCTCCAATCCAGGCAACATCCTGGTAAATCTCCTCTGCTCCCTTTCCAATACTTCCACACCCTTCCTATAGTGAGGTGACCAGAACTGCACACAATACTCCAAGGGTCTCACCAGGGTCCGGTACAGTTGCAGCATAACCCCGCGGCTCTTAAACTCAAGCCCCCTGTTAATAAACGCTGACACACTATAGGCCTTCTTCACGGCTCTATCCACTGGAGTGGCAACCTTCAGAGATCTGTGGACATGAACCCCAAGATCTCTCTGTTCCTCCACGTTCCTCAGAACCCTGCCGTTGACCCTGTAATCCACATTCAAATTTGTCCGACCAAAATGAATCACCTCGCACTTATCAGGGTTAAACTCCATCTGCCACTTCTCGGCCCAGCTCTGCGTCCTATCAATGTCTCTTTGCTGCCTACAACGGCCCTCCCCCTCATCCACTACTCCACCAACCTTGGGTCTGTGGCGAACACCACTAGTGGTATATTATATGTATTACGGCACTGCCCGGCTATTATAGGTACGGCGGTAAATCCCTGCCTGCTGGCCCCGCCCACTAGGCGGTGTATAAAGGTGTGTGCTCGCCGTGCTGCAGCCATTCTAGTTCCAGCTACAGGAGGCACAACATCTTTGCTCAATAAAACCTCGATTGTTCCACCATTCCCGTCTTGTGGTAATTGACGGTGCATCAATTTATTGAACGAGATTTTTTTTTTTAAAAAACGACGCATGAAGCCTGATCGCCTTCAGCGGAGCCCTCGCGCAGCCAACGCCACGTCCCCCTTCGACCACTGGCTAGCCCGCTCTGAAGGCTACCTCGGGGGGGCAGCCGCTGAAGAACCCTCGGACTCGCAGAAGCCCCAAGTCCTCTATTCACGGGTGAGCCCTGACATTTCCCCCCCCCCCCCTACCCTACTCCAACGCGATGACGGTCCTGATGGGACACCACGTTCGACCGGTGAATCAACTATACGCCGGGCACCTCCTGACCACGAGACTGCAACTCCCCGGGGAGCCTCTGGACGATTTCTGGCGTGCCCTGCAGTCCAGCACACTGAACTTTTAACTAGAGACGCTTACGTCGCGGGTATGAAGTCTGCGTTCGTCCGCCAGCGGCGACTGGAAGGGGGCACGCTCGACCTGGCGGGGACGAGGCAGCTCGCGAATTCGTTTCAAGTGGCCTCCGTAACGTTCAGTCCTACGCCCCCCCACACCGAGCGCGCGGCACCCTCGTGGCCCCCCCCCCCCCGCCGGTCACGTACTTGGCCAGCGCGCCCTCCGGGTCCGTCAGATCGATGGAGGCGTTGGGACCCAGCACTTTCTCCAGCTGCAGGGTCACCAGATGTTGCTTCAGGCCGGCCACCTGATTGGCCAGCGCCACGGGAGTCAACTTCTCCTCCGAGGCGGACTCCTTCATCGAGTTCTGCGGAGATAAGAGCGGGAGGGGAAGGGGAAGGGGAAGGGGGGGGGGGCGTTTAGCGAGTGGAATCCGAACACCCCGTACCCGTGTCGTCAATACCATCATTACCATCGGCGGAATCTATAAATACCGCGGCTCCCAGAACAGGTCGGAGGCTGGGAATCCTCGCCCCCCCCCTCGACACTCCCTGTCATTACCATCAGCGGAATCTACCCCACTATCGACATCCTGGGGGGTTACTTTTGATCAGAAACTGAACTGGACCCGGCCGTATAAATACCGCGGCTCCCAGAGCAGGTCGGAGGCTGGGAATCCTCGCCCCCCCCCCCCGCCCCCCCCCCCCCCTCGACACTCTGTCATTACCATCAGCGGAATCTACCCCACTATCCACATCCCGGGGGTTACCATCGACCAGGAACTGAACTGGACCCGGCCGTATAAACACCGCGGCTCCCAGAGCAGGTCGGAGGCTGCGAATCCTCGACCCCCCCCCGCCTCGACTCTCCACGTCATTAACATCGATGAATCCCTCACCACTATCGACATCCCGGGGATTACCATTGATGAGAAACTGAACTGGACCCGGCCGTATAAATACCGCGGCTCCCAGAGCAGGTCGGAGGCTGGGAATCCTGCGGAGAGCGACTCACCTCCTGTAACCCCCCCACCCCCAGAAAGCCTGCCCACCGTCAACAGGGACACGAGTCAAGAGTGCGACGGGAGGGGTGTAGGGGGCTAGAGGAGGTTACAGAGATAGGGAGGGGTGTAGGGGGCTGGAGGAGGTTACAGAGATAGGGAGGGGTGTAGGGGCTGGAGGAGGTTACAGAGATAGGGAGGGGTGTAGGGGGGCTGGAGGAGGTTACAGAGATAGGGAGGGGTGTAGGGGCTGGAGGAGGTTACAGAGATAGGGAGGGGTGTAGGGGGGCTGGAGGAGGTTACAGAGATAGGGAGGGGTGTAGGGGCTGGAGGAGGTTACAGAGATAGGGAGGGGTGTAGGGGGCTGGAAGAGGTTACAGAGATAGGGAGGGGTGTAGGGGGCTGGAGGAGGTTACAGAGATAGTGGAGGGGTGTAGGGGACTGTGAGGAGGTTACAGAGATAGGGAGGGGTGTAGGGGGGCTGGAGGAGGTTACAGAGATAGGGAGGGGTGTAGGGGCTGGAGGAGGTTACAGAGATAGGGAGGGGTGTAGGGGGCTGGAAGAGGTTACAGAGATAGGGAGGGGTGTAGGGGGCTGGAGGAGGTTACAGAGATAGGGAGGGGATGTAGGGGGCTGGAGGAGGTTACAGAGATAGGGAGGGGTGTAGGGGGGCTGGAGGAGGTTACAGAGATAGGGAGGGGTGTAGGGGCTGGAGGAGGTTACAGAGATAGGGAGGGGTGTAGGGGGCTGGAAGGAGGTTACAGAGATAGGGAGGGGTGTAGGGGCTGGAGGAGGTTACAGAGATAGGGAGGGGTGTAGGGGACTGGAGGAGGTTACAGAGATAGGGAGGAGTGTAGGGGGCTGGAGGAGGTTACAGAGATAGGGAGGAGTGTAGGGGGCTGGAGGAGGTTACAGAGATAGGGAGGGGTGTAGGGGACTGGAGGAGGTTACAGAGAGTAGGGAGGGTGTAGGGGAAGGACTGGAGGAGGTTACAGAGATAGGGAGGGTGTAGGGGGACTGGAGGAGGTTACAGAGATAGGGAGGGTTGTAGGGGGCTGGAGGAGGTTACAGAGATAGGGAGGGGTGTAGGGGCTGGAGGAGGTTACTGAGATAGGGAGGGGTGTAGGGGAGCTGGAGGAGGTTACAGAGAGAGGGAGGGGTGTAGGGGACTGGAGGAGGTTACAGAGATAGGGAGGGGTGTAGGGGCTGGAGGAGGTTACTGAGATAGGGAGGGGTGTAGGGGAGCTGGAGGAGGTTACAGAGATAGGGAGGGGTGTAGGGGACTGGGGGAGGTTAGAGAGATAGGGAGGGGTGTAGGGACTGGAGGAGGTTACAGAGATAGGGAGGGGTGTAGGGGGGTGGAGGAGGTTACAGAGATAGGGAGGGTGTAGGGGGCTGGAGGAGGTTACAGAGATAGGGAGGGGTGTAGGGGGGCTGGAGGAGGTTACAGAGATAGGGAGGGGTGTAGGGGGCTGGAGGAGGTTACAGAGATAGGGAGGGATGTAGGCGACTGGGGGAGGTTACAGAGATAGGGAGGGTTGTCGGGGGACTGGAGGTTACAGAGATAGGAGGGTTGTAGGGGGCTGGAGGAGGTTACAGAGATAGGGAGGGGGTGTCTGGGGCTGGAGGAGGTTACAGAGATAGGGAGGGTGTAGGGGGCTGGAGGAGGTTACAGAGATAGGGAGGGTGTAGGGGCTGGAGGAGGATACAGAGATAGGGAGGGTGTAGGGGGCTGGAGGAGGTTACAGAGATAGGGAGGGGTGTAGGGGGCTGGAGGAGGTTACAGAGATGGGAGGGGTGTAGGGGGCTGGAGGAGGTTACAGAGATAGGGAGGGGTGTAGGGGGCTGGAGGAGGTTACAGAGATAGGGAGGGGTGTAGGGGCTGGAGGAGGTTACAGAGATAGGGAGGGGTCTAGGGGCTGGAGGAGGTTACAGAGATAGGGAGGGTCGTAGGGGGGCTGGAGGAGGTTACAGAGATAGGGGAGGGGTGTAGGGGGCTGGAGGAGGTTACAGAGATAGGGAGGGGTCGTAGGGGGGCTGGAGGAGGTTACAGAGATAGGGAGGGGTGTAGGGGGCTGGAGGAGGTTACAGAGATAGGGAGGGTTGTAGGGGGCTGGAGGAGGTTACAGAGATAGGGAGGGGTGTAGGGGGCTGGAGGAGGTTACAGAGATAGGGAGGGTGTAGGGGGGCTGGAGGAGGTTACAGAGATAGGGAGGGTGTAGGGGGCTGGAGGAGGTTACAGAGATAGGGAGGGTGTAGGGGGCTGGAGGAGGTTACAGAGACTGGGAGGGGTGCAGGGGACTGGAGGAGGTCACGGAGATAGGGAGGGTTGTAGGGGGCTGGAGGTGGTTACAGAGATAGGGAGGGGGTGTAGGGGGCTGGAGGAGGTTACAGAGATAGGGAGGGTGTAGGGGACTGGAGGAGGTTACAGAGACAGGGGAGGGGTGTAGGGGGCTGTAGGAGGTTACAGAGATAGGGAGGGTGTAGGGGGGCTGAGGAGGTTACAGAGATAGGGAGGGTGTAGGGGGCTGTAGGAGGTTACAGTGATAGGGAGGGGTGTAGGGGGCTGGAGGAGGTTACAGAGATAGGGAGGAGTGTCGGGGGCTGGAGGAGGTTACAGAGATAGGGAGGGGTGTAGCGGACTGGAGGAGGTTACAGAGATAGGGAGGGGTGTAGGGGCTGGAGGAGGTTACAGAGATAGGGAGGGGTGTAGGGGCTGGAGGAGGTTACAGAGATAGGGAGGGGTGTAGGGGGCTGGAGGAGGTTACAGAGATAGGGGAGGGGTGTAGGGGCTGGAGGAGGTTACAGAGATAGGGAGGGGTGTAGGGGTCTGGAGGAGGTTACAGAGATAGGGAGAGTGTAGGGGCTGGAGGAGGTTACAGAGATAGGGAGGGGTGTAGGGGGACTGGAGGAGGTTACAGAGATAGGAGGGATGTAGGCGACTGGGGGAGGTTACAGAGATAGGGAGGGTTGTCGGGGACTGGAGGTTACAGAGATAGGGAGGGTTGTAGGGGGCTGGAGGAGGTTACAGAGATAGGGAGGGGGTGTATGGGGCTGGAGGAGGTTACAGAGATAGGGAGGGTGTAGGGGGCTGGAGGAGGTTACAGAGATAGGGAGGGTGTAGGGGCTGGAGGAGGATACAGAGATAGGGAGGGTGTAGGGGGCTGGAGGAGGTTACAGAGATAGGGAGGGGTGTAGGGGGGCTGGAGGAGGTTACAGAGATAGGGAGGGGTGTAGGGGACTGGAGGAGGTTACAGAGATGGGGAGGGGTGTAGGGGGCTGGAGGAGGTTACAGAGATAGGGAGGGGTGTAGGGGGCTGGAGGAGGTTACAGAGATAGGGGAGGGGTGTAGGGGGCTGGAGGAGGTTACAGAGATAGGGAGGGGTCTAGGGGCTGGAGGAGGTTACAGAGATAGGGAGGGTGTAGGGGACTGGAGGAGGTTACAGAGATAGGGAGGGTTGTAGGGGGCTGGAGGAGGTTACAGAGATAGGGAGGGGTGTAGGGGCTGGAGGAGGTTACTGAGATAGGGAGGGGTGTAGGGGAGCTGGAGGAGGTTACAGAGAGAGGGAGGGGTGTAGGGGACTGGAGGAGGTTACAGAGATAGGGAGGGGTGTAGGGGCTGGAGGAGGTTACTGAGATTGGGAGGGGGTGTAGGGGAGCTGGAGGAGGTTACAGAGATAGGGAGGGGTGTAGGGGACTGGGGGAGGTTACAGAGATAGGGAGGGGTGGAGGGACTGGAGGAGGTTACAGAGATAGGGAGGGGTGTAGGGGGTGGAGGAGGTTACAGAGATAGGGAGGGTGTAGGGGGCTGGAGGAGGTTACAGAGATAGGGAGGGGGTGTAGGGGGCTGGAGGAGGTTACAGAGATAGGGAGGGGTGTAGGGGCTGGAGGAGGTTACAGAGATAGGGAGGGGTGTAGGGGGACTGGAGGAGGTTACAGAGATAGGGAGGGATGTAGGCGGACTGGGGGAGGTTACAGAGATAGGGAGGGTTGTCGGGGACTGGAGGTTACAGAGATAGGAGGGTTGTAGGGGGCTGGAGGAGGTTACAGAGATAGGGAGGGGGTGTATGGGGCTGGAGGAGGTTACAGAGATAGGGAGGGTGTAGGGGGCTGGAGGAGGTTACAGAGATAGGGAGGGTGTAGGGGCTGGAGGAGGATACAGAGATAGGGAGGGGTGTAGGGGAGCTGGAGGAGGTTACAGGGATAGGGAGGGGGTGTAGGGGACTGGAGGAGGTTACAGAGATGGGGAGGGGTGTAGGGGGCTGGAGGAGGTTACAGAGATAGGGAGGGGTGTAGGGGGACTGGAGGAGGTTACAGAGATAGGGAGGGATGTAGGCGACTGGGGGAGGTTACAGAGATAGGGAGGGTTGTCGGGGACTGGAGGTTACAGAGATAGGGAGGGTTGTAGGGGGCTGGAGGAGGTTACAGAGATAGGGAGGGTGTGTATGGGGCTGGAGGAGGTTACAGAGATAGGGAGGGTGTAGGGGGCTGGAGGAGGTTACAGAGATAGGGAGGGTGTAGGGGCTGGAGGAGGATACAGAGATAGGGAGGGTGTAGGGGGCTGGAGGAGGTTACAGAGATAGGGAGGGGTGTAGGGGGGGCTGGAGGAGGTTACAGAGATAGGGAGGGGTGTAGGGGACTGAAGGAGGTTACAGAGATGCCGAGGGGTGTAGGGGGCTGGAGGAGGTTACAGAGATAGGGAGGGGGTGTAGGGGGCTGGAGGAGGTTACAGAGATAGGGAGGGGTGTAGGGGGCTGTAGGAGGTTACAGAGATAGGGAGGGGTCTAGGGGCTAGAGGAGGTTACAGAGATAGGGAGGGTCGTAGGGGGGCTGGAGGAGGTTACAGAGATAGGGAGGGTCGTAGGGGGGCTTGGAGGAGGTTACAGAGATAGGGAGGGGTGTAGGGGAGCTGGAGGAGGTACAGAGATAGGGAGGGGTGTAGGGGACTGGAGGAGGTTACAGAGATAGGGAGGGGTGTAAGGGCTGGAGGAGGTTACAGAGATAGGGAGGGGGTGTAGGGGGCTGTAGGAGGTTACAGAGATAGGGAGGGGTGTAGGGGACTGGAGGAGGTTACAGAGATAGGGAGGGGTGTCAGGGCTGGAGGAGGTTACAGAGACAGGGAGGGGTGCAGGGGACTGGAGGAGGTCACG
>NC_092738.1:2364441-2365542 GCF_047496885.1 Scyliorhinus torazame
TCAGCCCCCTCCTCCTCCTCGAGCCTGTTACACAGGAACAGGAGGATCCCATTCAGGCCCCCCTTCTCGAGCCTGTTAAACAGGAACAGGAGGATCCCTTTCAGCCCCTTCCTCCTCCTCGAGCCTGTTACACAGGAACAGGAGGATCCCCATTCAGCCCCCTCCTCGAGCCTGTTACACAGGAACAGGAGGATCCCATTCAGCCCCCTCCTCCTCCTCGAGCCTGTTACACAGGAACAGGAGGATCCCATTCCGCCCCCCTCCTCCTCCTCGAGCCTGTTACACAGGAACAGGAGGATCCCATTCAGCCCCCTCCTCGAGCCTGTTACACAGGAACAGGAGGATCCCATACAGCCCCCTCCTCGAGCCTGTTACACAGGAACAGGAGGATCCCATTCAGCCCCCTCCTCGAGCCTGTTACACAGGAACAGGAGGATCCCATTCAGCCCCCTCCTCCTCCTCCTCAATCCTGTTACACAGGAACAGGAGGATCCCATTCAGCCCCCCTGCATGTGTGCGCGCGCGCGAGCACGTGCGGGAAGGAGGGACGGACACAGACTGTCACCAAAATAATTGGGTCACTCCCTCTCCTCCCCACATTCTCCCCCCAGTCCCCGTGGGAGCGAGTCCCACATTCTCCCCCACTCCCCGCGGGTGCGAGTCCCACATTCTCCCCCCACTCCCCGCGGGAGCGAGTCCCACATTCTCCCCCCACTCCCCGCGGGTGCGAGTCCCACATTCTCCCCCCACTCCCCGCGGGTGCGAGTCCCACATTCTCCCCACTCCCCGCGGGAGCGAGTCCCACATTCTCCCCCACTCCCCGCGGGAGCGAGTCCCACATTCTCCCCCACTCCCCGCGGGAGCGAGTCCCACATTCTCCCCCCACTCCCCGTGGGAGCGAGTCCCACATTCTCCCCCCACTCCCCGCCGGAGCGAGTCCCACATTCTCCCCACTCCAACAGGGTCTGGACAGATACTGGACAGAAACCTCAATATTTTATTTTGATTCTGACTGTGAGAACAGGACACCTCACTGCAGGAGAGATTCACAAACTTCATTACCAACGCAAGATTAAAATATCTTGAACATTACAGCAAAAT